>NC_137190.1:2093026-2098026 GCF_960531495.2 Zeus faber | reverse complement strand
ACGACCAGTCTACCTGCTATGCATGTTGCAGCGCTCCGTGCGCCTTCTCATCGGGAATCGATGGGAAGCAAATAACACTCGCAGCCCTGTAACGTGTGCGCGTGCACGTCGTTACGCCGACACGTGCGCACGTGCCACCACGACACACGGCTTCACAACGCACGGCGAGCGCCGCCGCTTCACCGCTCACCTTGTCTTAACAGGCCGACGGAGAGAGAGAGAGAGGGAGAGGGAGGGAGAGAGGGAGGGAGGGAGAGAGCGAAACGGATGGAGAGCGATGAAGGGACGAAGGGAGAGAGATGGAGAGAAGAAGGGTTAGAGACTGAGTGAAAGTGACAGAATAAGATGGAGGAGGGGTGGAGGGGTGGTGGAGGGGTACAGAGACAGAAAGAGGAAGAAAGAGAGAGGGAGGGACAGAGAAAGAGAGAGAGAGAGAGAACGGCAGTGGGAGAAAGACAATTAACAAGCGAAGGAGAGGAGGGGAGCAGGGAGAGAGAGCGAGAGAGAGAGAGAGAGAGGGGGAACTAAAGGAGGGGGCGGCTACTCGGTGAGTTTCAGTTAAACACTGATTTCATCATGCGTGTGGAGGATGGGTGGGGTGGGTGGTGCGGGTGGTGTCGGGCCTCGCAGCTCCTAAAACACAGAACTTTGCGGAGTGAAAAAGCCGAATATTAAAAATGACGGCTCTACTGAGCAGGGGGGGGGTGCTTGTCAGCCACTATCTGTCAGGCCGCATTAGAGACAATCAGGCCGAGTGAAAGGGAAGGTGATTGTTATTAAGCAGCGGGGCGCTGCGAGCGGCCGCCCCAGATGTGGCCGTGCATATCAAAGAACAGGAACCGGAGGCTTTAATTCAGGAAGCCACCGGGGCCCGGAGAGCGAGGGGGGGAGGGGGGAGGGACTTCTTGTCGCTAATAAGCTGGAAGTTACTTTGATAACGCACCCTGGGTGAGGCTGTTCTGTGAGCCCACTCCATCGCTCGCTCTCTCCTTCTCTCTCTCTCTCTCTCTCTCTCGCTCAGGTATGTGCAGTGAGTCCAGTCTCAAAGCAAAGTGATGGGTTCTACTGCAGGGAATAATTTTGGGGGGCATAATGTACATGAGTCAACCTTAAGACTCAAACACAAAGAGAGAGGGGGGGGGGGGGGGGGAAGAGAGAGCGAGCCCACATATCAATTACCACCTGATATCCAGGGAGGAGAGAGAGAGAGGGTGCTGTCAGAACACGTGTGTTTCACACACACACACACACACACACTGCATGTATTGGGTGTATTTCCTCACTCTCTCTCTGGGTCGTGCACGTTGACGGACGTGGACACGTTTGGGTTGGACTCCCCCGGTGCTGCTGCTCCCTGTCAGCACAAAGCCACCGAGACAGACGTCAGACGTCAGACGTCAGTCTCAAAGATTGTTGTCAGGACAACAGGCTGGGGAGGGGGTACAATATGTTTTTTCAAAGGCAGCTTGCGGGTGTGGGGGTGGGGGGTGAGTGGGGCGGGGCGGCTCCATGTGAATGATAAGGACTGACAGTCATCCGCCTCGGAGCCCCAGCGGAGGTGAGGACCCCCCCCCCCCCCGTGAAACACACTCCTATCTCTTTTTCTTTTCTTTTCTTTTCTTTTCTTTTCTTTCCGAACTCGACTCGTCGTTCAGAGGGGATATCAAAAGAGGAGCGTCAGGCAGGGCATTCGAAAAAAGAACTGATTTGACTGCGTTTACAGAGCTTGAAAACAGAAGCAGCGTCTCCCGATCACTGTCGACTTCTTAAGTAAAAGAGAAAAGTCAAGCGATCTGTCGCCGCGGCAGCACGCTCACTTAACACCGCTTACACCAAATCAATGGCGTGTTGGCAAAAAGTAAAGGAGCGAAAAAATGATGGAGGCGGTTCAGAGAAACTCCCTCCCTCCCTCCCCCAGTGAAGGGCTTTCATTCCTGCTGACTTTGTAGTGCACCATATCTCAGGGAATGATCTTAAGAATCTTAAGAATCACTGATCAGCAAATAGGTTTAAATAAAAGGGGGCTGAGCTTCCCCCGTCTCTCCTTCCATCTCGCTCTCTCTCCTTCCCTCATTTTCTCTTTTATTATCATCACCATCAGTTGTAGCGCAACTCAGTGGTGATGGGGGGGTGGGTTGACGGTGTTAAACAGGGAGGTGCTAAATGATCCCAGCAGTAAAACCTGTGTATGTACTGGGACTGAAGGCAGTGGTGGGAGACGGAGACGTCTATTCATCATCTCACTAATATCGGTCGGGTCACAGTATTTTTTTTCTGAGGGTTGTATTTTTATTATCTCTGTGGGGAAATGGGCCCCCTGCATTTGACCCCTCCTGACTATTTTGCCGCACACAGCCCTGTGACCAACTCGAGCTCTTGACCCAATGCCTTGCTCTAGGGCATCAGCAGGAGTGTGACCCTGACGTGCACGTCTTTTAGGGAAGGAGGAAACGCCACACAGACAGGCCCCATCGGGCCCCGGTCAGGCGTGAACGCAGAACTTTCCTGGAGAGGCCAGTGCAGGGGGGTCCAGGGGCGACCTGGAGAGATGGGTCTCCAGTCTGCAGAGAAGAAGTCCCAGAGAGGTGTGGAGTCACCCCCTCTGACGTAGCGATGGTGGGACAAGGCGACTGAGCAGAGAGGAGGAGCGAACATGCCCAGTTTGGAATGTGACTGATGGAGCAACGAGCAAGATGCACCGCTGACAGTGTAGGGTTTGAATCCCGCCCATGGTACACCTAGTGTTCACCCTGGTGTGGCACAAATACCTTAAAAAAATGAATTGAATCTTCGATACAAGAAAAGGTCATTCAAGCACAGGGAACTAAAAAGCAAATAATAAAAAAGGAGGAGATTAGAAGGAGAAATGCCCCTCACCCCTCCTTATTCTTGTTCCTGTCTCATTACTCCTGGAGGGCCCGGCCCCGGCCATGTCTATGATTTCACAACGATTAGCGAGGGAGGGATGAGGAGGGATATAGAGATGTACTGCTGCAGCATTAGCCATTAATCACTGAGAGAGAGAGAGAGAGAGAGAGAGAGAGAGAGAGAGAGAGAGAGAGAGAGAGAGAGAGAGAGAGAGGAGGCCGTCCCAACCTCCCTCAGACTCTACCTTCACGGTGCGGACCTCCAGGGGTCCAATTTTACTGCCTGTGATCGTGTATCACAGCCCCAGGCACGCCGAGATGGCGGTAGTTAAAAGCCGTTAACTTTGGGGGGACAAACGCTTTGACTGGGATTCAATGGCTAAAACATATTCAAGGTGTGAGCTGTGAATGAAGAGTGAACAAACCCCCAACGTCCCATCTCTACAACAGCGCTTTTAATTGAAAAACATATTTGATTATCATCCTGACAAAGGGAACAAAGTGTGTACAATTACAAGTGAGACAATCTACTCCTTATGTCTCTAATGACTATTTGCTTGTTGGTGTTTCATAAAGGTTGATAAATAAAGAGCAGAAATGATGCAGGTGGTGGAGGGACGCTCCACCTGGCTGTACAATGCAAATATTCAGAAATAATTATTTGTGTGGGATCCCTGACAGGAAGTGGAGAGTGCAGGAACACTGCATTGAAACAGAAGTTATTCATGTGACACGTTTGCAAAGACCTCGATGACATCATGTGCGGCTACAACCACATGCATGTGAGTCAGGTGTCAGGGTGGAGGTGGTTCAGTTTGGTATAATGTTGAAGAGACAGTGCTCGGCGTTGGCTAAGAGAAGGGTAAATGGAGGTATTGGGCGTAGCTCTGGGATGGCTGAGGATACGGCAGCAACACAGAGTGTTGTTTTCCCTTCCGCTAACTACATGACAAACCTGTGGAACACCTGCTTTGTACTTTAGCTCTGCTGAACCTTTGAGGTCTAGACACAATCCCAAATCAACGCTGCCGACGTGTCAGAGCTGAGGAGACTCATTACGCAGTTTAACGTGATCTTTGAACCCAAGTCCGACACAAAGTGTGAAAAAAAGACCTGAAGTGATTTGGTTCTCATGTCTTCATCGTTGTATTGCAACGATCCCCTTTAAGGATGCAGGTGACATGAAATCCATACAGACGCTCCGCCCCCTGGGGGACATTTCCAGGCCCCAAAAAGCCTCTGAAGGTCGGCAGCTGAATGGGCGTGGCGCCGGAAAACAATTTGCGTCCATGTTGGCCGTGTTCCTGCCCTGTCTTCACAGAAAGCTTTATTCATCTGCTCAGACGCTCATCCCTCCAGAGGGGGAGGAGGGCGGCCAAGAGGACCCTAAAACTGGACTGCACCCCGCCACACTACCTCTCTATCTGTCTCACCTTATCTCCCTCTTTTGCTCCAACCACACCCATCCTCCCTATTCCTCTTATTTCATTCTTTTTTTATTTATTCCCCCCCCCACACCTCTGTACTATGAATAAATTTAGTCCATCCCGGACATGAAAATGTCAAATACCTAAAATACACCTAGGCTAAATAGCGTATTAATTTTTAATGCCTGCTCATCCTATGCTGCTATTCTCATATCAGGCCTGTCTGCCAACAGCTGTTGCTCGCTCTCAGGCTGAGAATTTATCATCCATCTCGCTGGAAGGTGGAGAGGAAGAGAGAGAGAGAGAGACAGAAAGACAGATAGCGAGAGAGACAGAGAGAGACAGAGAGACAGATAGAGAGAGAGGGAGAGAGAGAGAGAGAGAGAGAGAGAGAGAGAGAGAGAGACAGACAGAGGGAGAGAGAGAGAGAGAGAGAGAGAAAGACAGATAGCGAGAGAGACAGAGAGAGACAGAGAGAGGGAGAGAGAGAGAGAGAGAGAGAGACAGACAGAGGGAGAGAGAGAGAGAGACAGAAAGACAGATAGCGAGAGAGAGAGAGACAGAGAGACAGAGAGACAGAGAGAGAGAGAGAGAGAGAGAGACAGAAGAGAGAGACAGAAGAGAGGGAGGTGATATTGTTTGGGGGGGTGGGTTACAACCCTGGTGGACTTTTTTTTTTTCCTTTTTCTTTAAACTCAACATGATA
>NC_137190.1:2078026-2088026 GCF_960531495.2 Zeus faber | reverse complement strand
TTATTAGCATCATACATTTAAGTATTTATAATTTAGTTAGTTTATTTGACAGTAACAGTATTAGAAAACATTACAGAATAGATATACTTTATTATGAATTTATTGGCAGTTAACTATGCTTTTTGTCAATATAATACTCTTTTTAGGGTCCATATCATATCTGGCAATAGACTGCAGAAGAAAATGTGAGATTATGTATAATAAAATATCAATAATAATGATAATAATGATAATAATAATAATAATAATAATAATAATAATAAAAATAAATTATTATTATTATTATTATTATTATTATTATTATTATTTAATTTTTTTCCCAAGTCCCTTTTCAGCATCAAGTCAGGAAGGTGATTTGAGGAAGAAAAGTCAATTTCTCCATTTCTACTGAAACTTATCCACCTCCTCCACCCCCTGCCATCCTACAACCACAAATCACACACATCTATCATTCTCCCCATTCTCCCCCACCATTAGCTTTTCAATCCTGATTCTACAGAGAGAGAGAGAGTCACACATCCTACACTGAAGTGTTTGCATGGGTGATCCATGAAAAACACAGATGCTATTTTCATCTGGACCTCTGCCTTCTCCCTCTCTTCCTCTCATCCCGTCCTCCTCCACCCGCCGCCTCTCCCCCATCCCTCTCTCTCACCCCCTACACCGCCCATTCTTGGGAATGTCATTAAATTGTATTAAATAGCCTTTTGTCCAGAGGGCACGGACCCCCCCGATATATGATAATACATTAAGGCCCCAGTGCAGCAGCCACTGAGCCGAGACATCTTAAAGACACAAGCACGCACTGACTGTGTGTGTGTATGTGTGTGTATGTGTCTGTGTGTGTGTGTATGTGTGTGTGTGTGTGTGTGTGTGTGTGTGTGTGTGTGTGTGTGTGTGTGTGTGTGTGTGTGTGTGTGCAGGTGTATCTGTGTGCATGAGGGGGTGTTGTGTGTGTGTGTGTGTGTGTGTGTGTGTGTGTGTGTGTGTGTGTGTGTGTGTGTGTGTGTGTGTGTGTGTGTGTGCAGGTGTATCTGTGTGCATGAGGGGGTGTTTGTGTGTGTGTGTGTGTGTGTGTGTGTGTGTGTGTGTGTGTGTGTGTGTGTGTGTGTGTGTGTGTGTGTGTGTGTGCGTGGGTGTGTGTGTGTGTGTGGATGTGTGTGTGTGTGTGGGTGTGTGTGTGTGTGTCTGTGTGTGTGTGTGCACTAATGAAATCGCCATCAAAAACTTGATTTTCTTTTCTATTTTTTAGAAAAAAAAAGGAAAATTGGGGAAATGGGGAAGGAGAAAAATGGAGATAGTGAGAGAGGGAGGGAGGGAGGGAGGGAGGTAGAGATGGAAAGAGGGAGGGAGGGAGGGAACACGGTGTGCTGGAGTGGTGTGCGCATGTGGCTCTCTAACAACTGTGACACATACTAATAGAAACATACCTAATAAATTACAAGCTTTCAGGGTCTGGCAAGCTGACATTTTCTCGGTGAGCGAGACAATTTCATATCTGCGGTGCGAAGTGGAGATGGGGGGAGGACGGGGGGGGGGGGGAGGACGAAGGGGGGGGGCAAATTGCATCACATGGGGATGCCAGAGGATTAGCATAAAAATTAACACTTAAATTTAGGCTTATTGTCAACCCCACTCCTGCACCGGCTGCCGCACAACAATCAATTCCTCTTATAAATCTGATTAGATTCCATGACGCTTATTATCCGAAGACGCCGGATCCGTGCCTTGCAGGACCGGGCCCCGCGACCCGCTCAAACAGAATTAGCGGAGAGATGGATCTATAGGTGATGGCAGATGATGCATCGTATCTGCACCGAGCATTGTTTTGTTTATTTGACTTTTTTTTTTTTCTTCCTAATTTCCTTCCCGTCTGTTTGGCACACAAAGAAACGCCTCCGACACAGAGCGACACCAGTGAATGCAGTTGCTCTCTTTTTCAAAATGGTCGCCGTTTTTTTTCAATATCGGCGGATTGATACTTATCATCCAAAAAACGAGTAGCACCTGGAAGATGATGCTTGCATAAACCATGTATCAAAAACGGGATTTCCTCCTTCAACCTTTGCATGATCATTAGACACCATATTGTTCTCTCTATTGTTCTCTGCTGAACATCCCCATAAAATAAAGGTTATTCTCACTATGTCACCACGCCTGTATGTTTACAGTAGAAAGAGAAAACAGTGTTTACAGTACAGGAGAGAATCGGGCTGAGGCGTCCGGAGGCTGTCGCAATATGAAATATTTGTCAATAGCGCGTTGTGTCGAGGCCTCGCATAAGTATGCACTAAGAGCAGGCTGCTCGCTGGGTGGCTCCGCTAAGACTCTGATTGTTTAGACAAATGGCGTTTCATCGCATCCAGATGTCTTTAAGCTGCGCTCCGCCGCCGAGATGCAGGCCGAGATGTATACAAACACAACTGCATTCCTCATCTGGGCCTGGGAGCGGCGCCGAGCGGCTCCGGAGCAAGGTGAGACAACGCTCTGCTATCTGGAGCCACGGGATCCGCCTCCACACTCCGGCCTCGCCGTGACGACGTGGCCGACACCGTCCCCCCGCGGGTTAGCCCTGCGGGGCCCGGCGTCCGGGTTGCCACAGACATGTAAACCTGGTTGTTTGTTTGTTTATTTGTTTGTTTGTTTAATCTGAGTACCACGCATGTCACGCCCGCAGCACCCGCTGCGAGCCCTGGTGGGTGCTGAGGTGTGCCACCTGACTGCGAGGGGAACCTTCCAACACAGAGCGAGAAAACCCCTGAATAAAAATACCCAGCAGGCTGAGAGAGAGAGAGAGAGAGAGAGAGGGAGAGCGAGAGAGGGAGAATGGGGGAGAGAGGGAGAGAGAGAGAGAGAGGGACAAAAAGAGAGAGAGAGAGGGAGAGAGAGAGACAGAGAGAGAGAGAGAGAGGGAACAAATCGTGTGATGTCCTAACTGGATAACAACAGCTCCTGCTATGCAGCAGTGGAGAAGCAGAATAATTTAAACCAGCTACCTCCTAACCCGACTCCCCCGGACACACACACACACACTCTCCTCCCCTCTTCCTTTACCCCTCCACCCCATCCTCTACCTCATCCACCCCTCTATTCTTATGTTAACAGGGCTGAAGAGGAGTGGGGCCACCCAGCAACACAGAGACCAAAGTTAAGTCTATGCTTCATGAAAAATAATCCATCTCTCTCTCTCTCTCTCTCTCCCCTGCTCACCCCTCCCTTGCACCAATATAACTTTTACTCACACACCCACACACACACACACGCGCGCACACATACCACTCTGGAAGGGGGATCTGGAGCTCCAGAAAACAGCGATGCCTTTACTGTGCCTTTAAAGCATATTACTTTTCAGACGGAGTTTGAAGAATAATAAACCGGCCGCCTCACAGGGATATTTTCCCTTCTCAGCTAATGCCACGCTACGGCGGCAGCGTGGTGGAGGAGGGCGGGGGTCTTAAGTCTTTAAAGGCAGAGTAAACACTCGTTTCTTTGTTGATTGTCGAGTTCTGTTGCATTTTCCCTTTTTTCCCGCAGCTCTCTCTACCTCTCTCTGTTTCTCTCCCCCCCAGATCCCTCTCTCTGTTTTGGGGACGGCCTGTTGTGTTTGGTCTGCAAACAGCACATCTGAGGTGCACACCTTCGCTGACATTTTATAGGCCCGAATCCCCGCCAATGGGAGCCGGCGGTTTATTTTGACGGGCCGCTTTGTAATTAACGCGGCATGTCCTATCTCCCCGCCAGCGATGCCAGGGCCCTTTATTTAAACAACTTTATAGTGAAATGTTTGCGTTCTCAGAGCTCGGTCCGGGGCCCACACACAGAATATTATTTCATACTTTGGTAGTTGGGGGAGAACGGGGGGTTTTGCGTGGAGGGAGTTGCTTTTTGGAAAGGGTTAGTGCTCCGAGCGGTTATTGTTTTTGATTACGGCAAGACTCTTAAAAAACAGATCTAACTCGGTTAAAGTGCACGTACACACACACGCACACACACACGTGCACACACACACCCACACACACACATGCACACACACACACACGCACGCACGCGCCACACACACACACACACACACACACACACACACACACACACACACACACACACACACACACACACACACACACATACATACACACACACACACATCTCCAGAGCGTAGAGGTTAAGCAGAGACCTGTTTACAGAGTCGGGTGCGAAGATGAAGCCGCTCGCTTCGGCCAAATGTGCACCTACGTCCTCCGCCGTGATTCATGGCAGCGAGGCTCGCAGTATTTAGGTCCAAATGAAAGCACTCGGTGTCACGCTGCCGCTCGGGGGCAGCCTCCTCTCTGCTCCTGTCCCCACCCACTTTTAATGGAGCTTGATGGAGCGACTGAGTGTTTACACTTTGTCACGGTGAAGCGAGCTTCGGGAGATGAACTCAGTTTCTCTGCAGTTCCTTGGAGCTGAGAACACCATCACGTTGCCTTCTCTGTCACCCAGCCCTTCACCATCAAGATGGCTCAGTTGAAACGTATTCCTCAGCGTCTACTGCTTTATTTGTGTGTTCCATTTTGGGGTAAAAGAAAAACGTGAATATGCATTAATTCTATGCCCTGGAAAGTTAGGACTTCAGCATTACGTTAGTTGTACAAACATTTTATTTAATCATTTTTAGATTTGTTTTTTCTTTCTTCCCTTTACCTTGTGTCAATGGCCGTCAGTACAGATTACAATCAGTACGGACAAAAAAGGTCCAAATCAGTGCGGCACAGGAAGTGTTCTGCAACTTAAAACACAAACGAACTGGGATGAAGATCATGCTGAAGTCAAATCATTTGTTTAGATTTTCTTTTGGAAAGGACCCTGCAAGAGATCCAGAAGCAGAGGTCATGTGTTGAACAGATTAACAAGTGTTCAGTGACGGAGGGAGGAGGGGGGACGGAGAAGGGAGGATGGAGAAGGGAGGAGGGAGGAGGGAGGAGGGAGCACGGAGGATGGAGGAGGGAGGAGGGAGGAGGGAGGAGGGAGGATGGAGGAGGGAGGAGGGAGGAGGGAGGCGGGGGGAGGAAGGAGGGAGGATGGAGGAGGGAGGACGGAGGACGGAGGATGGAGGAGGGAGGAGGGAGGATGGAGGAGGGAGGAGGGAGGATGGAGGAGGGAGGATGGAGGAGGGAGGACGGAGGAGGGAGGACGGAGGACGGAGAAGGGAGGAGGGAGGAGGGAGCACGGAGGATGGAGGAGGGAGGAGGGAGGAGGGAGGATAGAGGAGGGAGGAGGGAGGATGGAGGAGGGAGAAGGGAGGATGGAGGATGGAGAAGGGAGAAGGGAGGAGGGAGGAGGGAGGAGGGAGGAGGGAGGAGGGAGGATGGAGGAGGGAGGAGGGAGGAGGGAGGAGGGAGGATAGAGGAGGGAGGAGGGAGGAGGGAGAAGGGAGGATGGAGGATGGAGAAGGGAGAAGGGAGGAGGGAGGAGGGAGGAGGGAGGAGGGAGGAGGGAGGAGGGAGGAGGGAGGAGGGAGGAGGGAGGATAGAGGAGGGAGGAGGGAGGATGGAGGAGGGAGAAGGGAGGATGGAGGAGGGAGGATGGAGAAGGGAGAAGGGAGGATGGAGGAGGGAGAAGGGAGGATGGAGGAGGGAGGATGGAGAAGGGAGAAGGGAGGATGGCGGAGGGAGGAGGGAGGAGGGACCTGGTTCCGACCTGAGGCTGGTTAAAGTACGATCCTCTGACATCTGATCTCTCCACTCCTTACAGCACACAGGACCAAATGAAGGTGCTCTGACATTTGGGATCCAAGTCGCTCTTTATCTCCAACCAGATACTTGTCACGCCAAAAGGACAAGGTGGGTCTTCCTTTGACCTTTAAGTCAGTGTCTAATAGGTTTTGTGCGAATAAAGGCGCTTATACAAGATCCAAACAGTCTCCAGGGATTATCATCAAAATGTGACGCTGAAGCAGAAAACGGTCGTTCTCACTATGTGACGAAGGATGAAGCGGTATTTTAACATCGCTGTAATGACAATTACAACACCCAACTTGCTGCAACTCTGCCGCTGTTTCGCTGCTCTGCTCAACATTTACACCGTCGTGACACCAAAAGGTCAAATAATTTGAACTTTGACGCTGCTCACACTGACCTTCCTAAGCAAAGTGCACTGTTGGCGAAGAGCAAGGCTGAAAGACATGAGATAAAAATCATTTTAGTACTTTTGAATACATTTGTGCATTTGAATCACCTTGTTCAAAGAGTTTGAACCAGCGTAAGCAGTTGTTTGTTTACCGTTAACGGTTACATTCATTTAACACATTTATTAACAGGTTATCGTTTGGAACTACAGAGAACCAGGAAGGGAGCAGGGTGCACGCAGCGTGCACGCAGGGTGCACCGGGGACCGCGCTCCACCAGGGTTTGTCCTGCTTCTCTTGTTGAGAACTTCACCATCTACCTATCAGAGCTGGGGTGGCCACAAGCATGGCCAATGAGATTTTAGAGGGGGGCGTAGCCACCCCAGGCCCCACCCTAGAATGGCAGATTCATTTTGTCTGGGTTCAAGCTCGGCTGCTCTCTACTTCAAGGAGTTTCTGTGACTTTAGGGAGAAAATAAGAAGCATTCTGGTATTATTTCTAGATTTTCGACTTCATCTCGATTTTAAAAGTTGCACGGTCAATCATTTTGCCTGATTCAAATACCTTTTTCTTTTTTTGACATATTATTTTACAGTGTGCACATGATATTTGATGGGTCACTTGAGGGTTAATGCAACAAGTGTGCATTGAGGCGATATCATCTGCTAAAATTCACAATGACAATAAAACCCTGCAATGATCGGGTTTCTTTGGATGAATGACACGTCCTGCGGCGACGGATTGCAACTGCCACAGAAAACTAAACCTCACCCTTTTTTGGATCGTCCAAGGTTTATACTCAGTTCAGTATCAACTGACAGGCTGAGCCTCGCAATTGATACTTTCATTTGTGAGTGGGGAATCCCAAAATATTTCGATGCATTTTACTTTCCTTACGCCCTGACCCCAACGACAACAAACAACGACCTAAAATAAGCATCTCCCATCCAACACCTTCACCTTTTAAATCATGATTAAATTCAACCCCGAACGCTTCATCTCAGAGCAGCTGTGATACAGCTCAGCTCAACACTCTGATGAACATTGACTCAGAACTGATAATAAATCAGCAAACACAGTTGAGACAAGATGGTTCTAAGTTAAGAATCAACACTGACTCGGTGGGAAGTCGACTTCCACTCGTTTTTTTTCTGAGTTGAGTATAAACTTTGGGCTTTCCAAACAAAGTAATCCTTTCATTTTTTTGGATTTCATTTTTGCTTCAGCTTGGGCGATAAAGACATGATGTGAAACACACATGCCAAAACATTCCTGTTTTCCCTGCAGCTTCAGTGCGATGCAGTTCTCGCAACAAGCGGAGAGAATCTGCAAAACCATTTTAATCAAACAGAAAAGCACCAGCGCGAGCCGCGGCGCAGCCTGTTTGAGCGCCGGGCGCGTCTTGGCTCCGCTGTTCTGGGGGAGTTCTCAAACGCTGTAATACCGATCCACCGACACGTTAGCGCTGACCGGACCCTCCCTCACAAGCTACTCCTCCTGATTTAACTCTCTCTCTCCCCTCCCTTCTTCTCTCTCTTTATCTTTACTCCGACATCCGATGCTTCTGGCCATCTCCGCTTCCCTTCTCTCCCTCTCTCCCCCATCCATACGTCGTGGTGTATAGGAGGGTGTAGTGAGGTGTAGACACCTCTTTACCGTGGCGGAGGCCAAATAGATCGAAGCCCAGTGGAGCACATGGCTGCCGCTTGCCAAGCGCTCCTCTCCTCTTTTCCCGCCTCCTTCCTCTCCTATTCTTTCATTACCTTTCTCTCCTCCACTTTCCTTGAACCCCTGCCGTCTCCTTTCATCCCCTCTCTCCTCCTCTCCTATCAATTTCCCACTCCTCCTCTGTTCTCCTGCTATCGTCCTCCTCTCCAGGTGACTGGCTCGCTGAGCGACAGGACTCAAAGGAAACACTTGTAAGTGAGGGCGAGCTCCTCCGCCGACGTGCGCTCAAATGTGCTCATGCACAACTGCACCCAAGCATGAAAGGACACAGGGAGCGACCACAACACCGTCATCAAACCTGGACAATATCTGTGGATATCGATCGTGACATCTGCTTATGTATAATTTTAAATCCCTGGTTCCCTTAAGGCTGAAGTTCCTTGTAGCGCCTTGAGGACTGATGATACATTTGGGGCAGCATCTTCTCCTGTCCCCGCAGCGACCAGCTTTAGGACGGAGCAGAGGTCTGAGAGGAGTGGAACAGAAGGATGGAGATGAGCCCTTTTCTGTGTCTGGACCGTGAGAAAAACGGTTTCACTGAATCTGCACCGCGGAGATCTCTGCACGGCACGAGGAACTGCCTCCACATCATCTCTCTCACACACACACACACACACACACATATGCACACGTGCACACACATATACACACAAGCACACACACACACATGCACACACACATGCACAGACACACGCACACACACAAGCACACACACACATACACACACACACACACACATACATATGCACTGGCGCACGCACAAACAAACACACACATATACACACACACTCCCAAGAGCCCAACAAGTAGGTGTAGTTGCTGTGCACCAAAGCTCTATCGATCACACCTGGCTCCACCAAACTCTCGCTCTCTCTCTCTCTCTATCATTCCATCCTTTTCCACAGTTCGTCATCAGCACCAACAAGACTCACACACTTGCAGAAATGCAGACCCAGACACAAAAAAGATTCTATTGCCATACAGACCATTTGTGACCGACGCAAAGACACACACACACACACACACACACACACACACACACACACACACACACACAGACACCCACACCCACACGCCCACGCCCACGCCCACGCCCACGCCCACACACACACACACACACACCCACACACACACACACACACACACACACACACACCACAAAGTTTATTACATCACATTACAATCAGGGAGAACTTGGAAAATTCTAAATAACATCCTACATGTGTCCACTGGGATCAGGGAGGACGGAGGTATGGAAAACCAGTCTTATCACCCCTCCCTCCCCCGCTCCCTCCATCCTCCGCCCCAGACTGTAACCGCTGGTGACCTTGGACTCTGCCATATTCATTACATCATTAAGTTACCTCTTCATTAACTTTTCATTGTTTATGGAGGAGGAGGAAGAGGAGGAGGAAGAGGGGGACGGGGGAAGGGCTGTTTCATCCAAATAAAAGAAAAACAAATCACATTGCTGGGCAGCTGGCCCTTAATCCCACCCCAACCACCCCAAACACACACACACACGCATGTACGCACGCACGCACGCACACACACACACACACACACACACACACACACACACACACACATACAGACACGCACACACACACACACACACACTATGCTTTCACTTTTTCTGCTACAGCGTCTCATGAAGGAAACAACCTACATCGTGACAATAGACAATTTAATGATATATTACAGTAAAAAATGATAATAAGAAGCGCAACCTCTCGGATCTGATCGTAAACATATTGGCAAGGTCTGGTCTCGCGTTCGGCAGCCGCTGCCGAGCTCCACCGCCACGCCGACTATCTGTCATTAGCGATGCATCGCCCTGAGCGCAGGCACAGATTGTGTTTTAAAAAAAAATAAAAACTAGTCCTGGCTGGCCACCATCTAGAATCACAAGCCAGTTATAATTGGTAAATACTCCGTTACTCCCTCCCTCCCTCCCTCTGTTTTAACAGCAGATCCTGGCTGGACTCCACCACTTCCCTGAATAAAGAGTAAATGGCCCTTTGTGTGCAAAGCTACTGGACGCTTGTCCGTTTCATTTATTTTATTTCATTTATTTTATTTCATTAATTTTTTCACAATCCAGCACAGACGTCTTAAAGGGAGAGCGGATGGAAGAGACATCCCAACGTATTGTGCGATGCCTG
>NC_137190.1:2068026-2073026 GCF_960531495.2 Zeus faber | reverse complement strand
TTTGTGCTCCAGCTCAAGCCACCCCCCCCCCCCCCCCGGATCCCCAATCATTTTTTAAATGCAAAGTACTTTATTGACATGAAAGTCATTAGAAATGTCTAAAAAACAAGCAAAAATAAAAAAAAGTTGAAAATAAATACTCCATACTACAACTCTCAGCACCTCAAGTGAATCATGCCGGTGTCTGGTGGTGAGTATATACATATACATACATATACATATCCCCCCCATATATATATGTATATATATATATATATATATATATATATATATATAAATATTTATATATATATATATATATATACGTATATATATATATAAATGTGTGTGCGTGTACAGCCTTGTATCTGCTTGCATGGGTGGCTCTGAGGCACTTGGTCCATATGTGTGTATGTGTGTGCGCCTTTTTCCTAATCTATTTGCAATCTGCATGCATCTGGCACGCTGAACTCGCCATCCTGTAAAAATCTGTGCATCTGCACATGTGCGTACCCGCATGTGTGTGCATGTGTCTCTTTTTGCAGTAACAGTGTGTGTATTGGGGTGAGCACATGTCTGTTTTACATGATGGTGTGTGTGTTTGTGTGTGTGTGTGTGTGTGTGTGTGTGTGTGTGTGTGTGTGTGTGTGTGTGTGTGTGTGTGTGTGTGTGTGTGTGTTCCCCGATGGAGATAAGTCTGAGTGGTTAGGAGGGAACAGATGTCAGCTGGTGTCGGCTGCCAGGAAGACTGAACAAAGCCAATCACAATCTCTTCCTGTCCAAAAAAAACGCACGGCAGAGGGAGACCTGCGTCGAACAACAATTTGTGGCATTAACTTAGAGCACGCCGCCCTGCGCACACACACACGCACGCACGCACGCACGCACGCACGCACGCACGCACACACACACACACACACACACACACACACACACACACGCACGCACGCACGCACGCACACACACACACACACACACACACACACCGTCATCTTGTTTGGAATAAATCTGGTAAACAACTGGTGGAGATATGGGAAGATTGTGGAGACAAGTAACAAAATGGCGGCTGTAACATGATCTGCCCCTGTTGCTACAGTGGCTTAATCATTCATAAGCCACACAATGGACTGGCAGCAGAACACTTCTATCTATCCATCACTTTGTCAGAGGCTGAATGGGGATGTGTGTATTTATATGTTGGGGTAAAAAAAAAAGAAAACATTTTTCTTTTCAAGGGGGGTTTGCTGATTTAAGTGTCTCAAGTTCAACCTCATCAAAAAAGAACATTTAAATCTTCAGTGACTGGCTGTTTCAAACAAATAATGTCTTCTCTCAGTTTTCCCCACTCCTTAACCCCCCCCCCCCCCCCCCCCCCCCCCCCCCCGTCTCTCTCCCCACCAAAGACAATCATATTAGTGATGAGTTCCTTCCTTTGCTTGGATAAGAGCATGAAGCAAATTCAGGAGAGGAAAACAGGCAGAGAGATGGAGGGATGGAGGGATGGAGGGAGGGATGAAGGGAGGGAGGGAGGGATGGAGGGAGGGATGAAGGGAGGGAGGGAGGGATGGAGGGATGGATGAAGGGAGGGAGGGAGGGATGAAGGGAGGGAGGGAGGGAGGGAGGGATGAAGGGAGGGGAGGGAGGGAGGGAGGGAGGGAGGGGGAGTTGAGTGACACCCCAAACACGAGCATGGAAACATAATAACGATTATGATTTGAATTTAAGCTCTGACACATATAAAATGCACATCTTCAGAGAAAGTGGAAACATCACGGTTTGCAAAAAAACGTATGGTTGTTCATGAGGAAATACTGGCAATAAAATCAAGTGAAACTAACAAAACACTAACAATCTAAAATCAGAATAATCAAAGTTTCTAATATCACTAACGGCCAGAACCAGAGCTGTGGGATCCTGATCCATTGGTTTATTTGGGTTCCTGAGCATCAAAGTCATTCTATTGTTTTGTTTTTTGTTCCCAAACTGAAACTAACAAGGGGTGTGGTCTACAATCCCCTGGCCACACCCATCCAGTCGGATCCCGCCCACTTTCTGAGCAGCTTTCAATAAAGGAGACGAGGCTGGAGAGATGGAAATCCGGCTTGAGAAGCTCTTTGAAATGCGACTTCCAGAATGTTCTGAAACGACGGAGACGTCGCTGAAGACACTGGAATGTTGTGAGGGAGCAGGAAGGAAGTGATGGTACGCAGGAAATAACAAACTGGAAGTCAAGGAAACAAGTTCTGGACTGATTAAATTAAGTGTCTCATTCACCCACACACACACACACACACACACACACACACACACACACACACACACACACATACATACATATACACATACACACACACATACACATACACACACACACACACAGACTTACACACACACACACATATATATATCATATGTGTGAGATATATACACACATACATATATATATATATATGTGTGTGTGTGTGTGTGTGTGGGTCTTGATTGACAGATACATAGAGATCAGCTGCTACAAATCTGTTGACCTTCGACCTCCTGCCGCATTGTAAAAACCACACTCCGTCGCCCTCAAGACTTTTACAGCCTGCACAAGTGTGTGTATGTGTATGTGTGTGTGTGTTTGTGTGTGTGTGTGTGTGTGTGTATGTGTGTTTGTGTGTGTGTGTGTGTGTGTGTGTGTGTATGTGTGTTTGTGTGTGTGTGTGTGTGTGTGTGCGCGCGTGTGTGTGTGTGCGCGTGGTTGTGTGCGCGTGTGTGTGTGCGTGTGTGTGTGCGCGTGGTTGTGTGCGTGTGTGCGTGTGAGTGTGCACGTGTGCGTGTGTGTGTGCGTGTGAGTGTGTGTGCATGCCTGGAGGTTAAAGAGCAATCTGCAGCCAATTAAGAGTTTTGCTGGTACAAGCCCTGATTCCTTGATTTAGGATAACGCTACGTGAGCTTGAAAGGAGAGCGAGCTCACCAGGAATTTGCATAGTGTGTGTGTGTGTGTCTATGTGTGTGTCTATGTGTGTGTCTATGTGTGTGTCTATGTGTGTGTCTATGTGTGTGTGTGTGTCTATGTGTGTGTGTGTTGTCTATGTGTGTGTGTGTGTCTATGTGTGTGTGTGTGTGTCTATGTGTGTGTGTGTGTTGTCTATGTGTGTGTGTGTGTGTGTGTCTATGTGTGTGTGTGTTGTCTATGTGTGTGTGTGTGCGTTCGTGTGTATGCATGTCTATGTGTGTGTGTGTGTTTGTGTGTGTGTGTGTCTATGTGTGTACATGTCAATGTGTGTGTGTGTGTGTGTGTGTGTCTATGTGTGTGCGTGTGTGTGTGCATGTCTATGTGTGTGTGTCTATGTGTGTGTGTGTGCGTATGTGTGTGTCTATGTGTGTGCGTGTGTGTGCGTGTGTGTGTGTGTGCATGTCTATGTCTGTGTGTCTTTTTGTGTGTGTGTGTGTCTATGTGTGTGTGTGTGCGTGTGTGTGTGTCTATGTCTGTGCGCGTGTTTGTGCGTGTGTGTGTGCATGTGTGTGTGTGTGCGCGTGTGTGTGTGTGTGTGTGTGTGTGTGTGTGTGTGCATGTGTGTGTGTGTGTGTGCATGTGTGTATGTGTGTGTGCTAGTGCACCTCCCATGTGAACACACACACCTGAACTGCTTCACTGCGAGTGGCTCTCAGGATGTTTCGGTTGGGGTCGGGGGTCGGGGGTCCTGGTAACAATTAGGGGCCAGGCAGCGCATGGTGGGGGGGGGGGCTCATGCTACTGCACATATGGGACCCTGTGGGACCGACACCCAATCCAGCTGATAGAGAGGGGGCTCGGGGGAGGCGGGGGAGGCGGGGGAGGTTCGGGGGTCACGGTGCGACCGCAGCCCGCATCTGTACCTGGAGGTCGGAGCTTTATGAAGTAGTCTTCACCCGGACTCTGGGCCGACCGCAAAGCCACAGCGGGGACAAGGAGAGGGCGAGGATTGGGAAGAGCATGAGGACGAGACGGAGAGAAAGAAATGGAGATGGAGAGAAAAAAACAAAATACACTCAAATTCACCACCAACAACCTGCCAAAAACAGCCTTGTGACCTTGGACAGCATGTCCTCCCTTCTGCTCTGAGCTCCATCAGGATCCCCCTTCATCCTGGTGAATTCTGGGAAATCATCTACGACGCATCCTTAATATTTGGGGTGGAATGGCGGTTCACGCTGGTATTGCGGGAGTCGTGGGACTCGCCTTTGGAGCAGACCTCGGGCTGCGGACGACGACGGCAGGCGATGGAGAACCCAGCACCAGAAAAGTGCAGATATGTACATGGTCATTTCTGGAAAGGTCACCAGGAAGGAAGAGGGGAGGGAGAGGAAGAGAGGGAGAGGGGGAGGTAGAAAGAGAGGGAGAGGGGGGTTCCGGGGACAGGGCGGGGTGCAGCGAGCGTGTCCCCCCTTCTCCCCTCTCTCCTCTCCCTCCTTCATCCCCCCGGGCAGCCATGCCATCCATCAGTGGCTGAGCACGGAGGATCAGGGCCCAGAGTAATGGGCCGTGGGCCTCCTTACACGTGTTGACGCGCCACTAAATAAGATCCATTTACCTAGCCAGCCCCCCCGCCCACGGAGAGAGAGAGAGAGAATCCTATCTCCATCCCTCCGTAACACCCCCTCCACCCCCACCCCCACCCCGCCGCTCACTGCCAGCGGTGGAAAGATTACTGAGTTTCTACTCCAGGAGAGCTCCCATCGAAAGCCAAATATTGTACCAAGTGACAAGCAATATGTTTGAATTCATTGATTGCAAAAGTACAAGTAAAAGCTGATTTTACTGTAGATATTACTGGACGACTGCTCCATTACCTTTAATTCTTACTTTCCTCGGAAAGGACACGGCCTCCATATTCAGCATTCAAGTCAACAGACAAACCGTTAATCAGCAGAATCTTCAAATTCTGATCGTCAAGCGTCCGAAGAACAGTGAGCGATCTGACCCAAGTCAAATGTAACCAGTAAAGGAAGATTTCTGAGGACCAATTTCAACAAAATTGGAGGGACAGATTTTTGTACGA
>NC_137190.1:2058026-2060526 GCF_960531495.2 Zeus faber | reverse complement strand
GGTCCCTTTAGAAACCGGGGCCAATCTGAAAAGGCACTACATGCCTTTCTCTTTCGGCACCGCAAATCATAATACCTACGCTCGGCACTTCATTCTCTCACCGTCTTTTACAAACACTGTATGCGAGGGATCAGGTGTCACGGGGAGTGGGTGTGTGAGGGCGTGATGAGGAGATTGTGCAAAGATTCAAAAAGTTGTGGGCGACGGCAGACGGCCCCACGTCTGTGTTCGCCGTACGCCAACTCTCGTGCTCCCGGCTCCGTACATGCACGGGTGCTTTTACAGGAGCGCTTGCATGTGGGGGGTGGGGGAGGGGGGGGTGCGTCGATCCATTACACCTATGCTGGAGCATAATGAGCTCGCTGCTGTGTGCACCGGGCTGTAGCCCCAAACAGCCACCCACTGCGCCGGGCCCGCACGCCGACGCCGCTAATCATGCTGAAAATGAATAGCGTGTCATCGTAGGTAATTCACAACCGTATTAGAGCACCGCAGCCCACATATAAGGTACATAAAACACATAAATATGGTATTCTATTATAAATATAGTGTGTTTCGTGACAGGCAGATTAATGGGCACACCTTTAAGGTCTTCTTTATAGGTCACTGGCTGCGTGTCTGAACCACACTAGACTCCATGAACCTTGAAAAATCCTCTTGTGTACAAATGGAGCTCATGAGGACACGGCAGAGTCAGAGGGACAGAGGTTCACATCCATCCCCTTTTTGGAAATGCTTTTTAGAGTCATGAGACTAATATTGGTCTAGCCCTGTTACAGACAGGGGTCACATTTTATTTTCCCAACAGTTCATGAATGGGAATGTCTCTGCGATACTGGCAGAACGCATGAATACATTAAGGTGCTTCAGCGCTGCAAATGTTTGCTTCAGCTTGTAAATTCTGGAATTTTCCCCCGCACTTTGACTTAAGCGTGAATTTAAAGTAGATCTCAGTGTAATTGAAAAAAAAAAGTATTAGTATTCCCTGCATGTGAGTGTGTGTTAAATGTGTGCTATTTATAAGCAGGGATGCTGTGAATGTGTGGAATTGGGGACAAGGCAGCCTTGCACCGGGCCGTGACACAGACTTATGTTAAACCTAATTAGATCATGATAATAGCTTTAGGGCCCCAGTGATCAATGCTAGAGGTCTGTGGAGATGAACTTTCCTTAAGTTTCACGCTGAGCACTGGATGTACTACATTTTTTCTCTGTATGCTCATTGCAGCATACACACACACACACACACGCGCACGCACGCACTCGCACGCACGCACTCGCACACACACACACACACACACACACGCACACACGCACACACACACACGCACAAACGCACACACGCAAGCACGCACGCACGCACACGCCAGAGTGCATTCACTACATTTGCTCTCTTTAAAGGACAGATTATTTACAACTTGTGATTGCTATCTTCTTAAAGCATATCTGGGTTTGAATGTGCATGCCTTTGCACATGTACAACTGCGTGTGTTTGTGCATGTGTGTGCGTGCGCACGTGCGTGTGCATTGCGTGTTTGCATGTGAGCGAGCGCCTGTGTGTTTTGCTGTTGTCCTGCCCTCTGATCTCTGCCACTCCAGCCCTGTCTCCCGTTGAATAAAGGATTCCATAAACGCTCGTATTTGCCGGTGGCGAACCTAATTCATGGTGTGTTAGTGCTGGGTCACTCTGTCTTTTCAGCGCCGGCTCCCGGCCCGGTGTGTGTGGTATGCCAGCCCCCCTAGCCCCCACACAGAGAACACGCAGTACTCACTACAACACTATCTGTGCCATTTTAGGCCGCTCCGCTTGCTACTGAGCCCCCGTTTACGAGCATTCACCAACATGCAACATAATAAACGGTTGGCTGGAAACGCCGAGGCATCAATCTGATGCAGCACAATAGCAAATTTATGAGAAAGCACGTTATCTGGACAAAGATGCATTTGTCGATTCTAATGGAGCCTTCTCTGGAAAGAAAACTAATTTAAAGTTTTGAACAAATCAAGTTTTAATCTTATTGCAGTCGCACGCTGACTGTATGAAGAAAAGTCAGTAAAGGCAGACTTCCGCTAGGTTGCCGAGTGGCGAGAGGCGTTTCGGGTTTCCGTGGCGACATCTATCTCACTCCACCACCTTGAGGGCATCTTTTAAGCCGAGGAATTTGGCCATTACGTGACATTAACCTCATTAGAAAACACTCCTTCGCTGTTCCAAGATAAAATTGATTTACAGCTGGCATTTCCACCACTACACCCGATCAATCCCCTTTCCCAAGCAGATTCTTTCTGTTTTTAAACCCCCTCGGCCCCGCCCTGCCCCGTGCCAGATATTGTAGTTAAATGTGAGGCTTCATGGTTTTGGAAAGGGGGAGGGGGCAACATCCATTTTGTTTCAAGAAGGTTCCTCACTGAAAATAAGGCATGAAGCGGTTTTGTTTTTGTGTTTGTAGATTTGGGATTTACAGTTCGCTTCATTTGTGCAGGATAACGTAATGATGGT
>NC_137190.1:2045526-2053026 GCF_960531495.2 Zeus faber | reverse complement strand
CCAAGTTCTATACAAACAAAAGAATCCAAAGTTATCTTCCATTTTGCATCGAGGAGTTTAAACGAAGCCTCTTCACCGTGCACGAATATGTGCACATTTTCTGTAAAGTTGAATCATTTACAGTGCTCACAGACACACACACACATACATTTTATTTTCATGTGCACGTGGTGTCGCGTTCCTCGGTCACTCTGCGATGCTATGCCAACCAAATGAAACGGCCACGATGGCGATTGGACGCCACACACACACACATATACTGTACACGAACACACACACACACACATATACTGTACACGAACACACACACACACACACACATATACTGTACACGAACACACACACACACACACACACACACACACACACACACACACACACACACACACACACACACACACACAGCGTGGGCAGCCTCCTATACCTCCTGCAGCATCGCGGCTCTTGTCATCCTTCTCACATATGTCTGGAAATAGGGGAGGCGTCATCGCTAAAGCCCCCCGCTAATAATCACCTCCAGGGAGGAAGAGAGACTGGGAGAGGGGGAGAAAAAAATTGCAATCTTGTCTTTCAACCCCAAATAAAGGGTGGGATATTTTAAAGGGGCAATGAATTTGGTGCAGCTGAAAAGGATGTTGGTGCATGTTTTACTAAAGGAAATATAATGGCAGACTATTATTAGATCACATTAATCACGAGTGTGCCAACGGCAGTGACAGGCGCGCTGAAAAGGATTGAAAACGCTGGTAATGGATATAAATGACCCATTGTGTGATAAAAGGATTTCTCCCGCACTAAGAAGGTAAAAAGGAATAGAACACTGGGAGAGCCACCGCACGCATGTGTATATATTTGTGTTTTTGCATGTTACTGAGCCTGTGCACGCATCCGTGTGCGCCGGTGCGTCTGTATGCGAGTGTGTGCATGAGTGTGTGTGTCTGATATGTAATAATACAGGGGTTATCAGCACAGGATTAAAATTTTAAGGGAATCTGATAGTGACGGCGCGGCCTGGCGTCTCGATAGAAAAGAGAGAAGGATTAAAAACAGATTAAATTGGCCTCTATAGTCACAGAGATGAAAGGAGAGAGGGGGGGAGGGAGGAGGGGGAGCCGCTTTGACAGGGGTCTGTCGGGCGGTTGGCACGGCGATAATGAGTCACATCTCCCGCACAGCCCGTTATTTATCGCAGACTTGGCTCACAAACAAAAGATCAATAATTTTGAGCAAATCTAATGTTGTTCCTGCTGCTAATGCGCTCGTCCATCACATCTGCCACCTCGCACCGCGGAGATGGACCCTCCCGCTTTATTTGGAGATCAAATGCAATTATATCACACGGTCCTAATAACAGCGAGCCCCCCGTGTTAATATGTGGGGGACAGGGAACGTGCACATGCATATGGATTTATATTTAATATAAAGATATATATGTATATTTATCTATCTGTGTGTAAGTACCGATGCGTCATCCGTGTGGAAATGCTAATGCATACATCCAACGGGCGACGGGTTGCCGTGGTGATTTTCCGCATCCATCTTCATTTGCTTCCTCAGACTTTGCGTTTGAATTATGAAGTGTGTCAGCGGTCCGTCCCCCCCGCAACACCGGAGGCTCACGAGCATCCGTCAAGTCAACGCCACTTAGCCCCCACCACCCCCACCCCCCCGCCCCCCGCCCCCCGGCAGACAGAAGATCCTTCACCGACAACTAGCCCTGGGTGAGACTCTCCAAACCACCTGAACTCAATCAGAACTGGGTGCGGGTGCTCGGCTACTCCACCCCCCCCCCGACTCACTTTGGAAGCGCTTGATTTATCTCAAGCCGCAGCCGAGGTGCGGCGGAATGGCGGTCAGAGAGGGAGCGCGTCCCGCTCCGTCATTACGGAACGAGGAGGATTCTTGTCGTTTGTTTTGTGAAGGGTTGTATTTTCTGTGCAGTCCCACACTCAAGTCGCTTTACACCGAATCTGACGACAGCTCCACGTCGATCAACCCCCCCGCCACCTCTCTGTCTGGATTTGGACGAAATATGTCGAGGAAATGGGAGAGCGTCTCCCGATGTCTTCTCCGGAACAGAACGTCAGTGTGTAGTTTGCTCAGAGACATTAAAACTTCCTTCCAATCGCGTTTGCAAAGAGCACGACGACAGTGGAAGCGTCTGCAGCGCCACCTCGTTATGATTATTATAACCTATTTATTTTCCTATTTCTCATGCAGATTACCATCTCACGCTATCAGTGGTTCTGCGCAGCCTGACAAGGGCTTTTTTGTTCCGTTCAATTAAATACATCTGAAATAAAAACACACTGCTTTTATTTTTATTATTTTTGGAGAAACGGGAAAAAGGGAGGCGCCGGGGAGTGGAGATCGCTCCCTCTTCACTACACATTTAAGCCATTGCCCCTTTTCTCCAATTATCAGTCTTGAATACATTTTAAAGTAAAAATAATTGTCAGACAGGATTTAAGGTGTTTAAAGTGTCTGTATGTAATATGTAATGTAATGTAAAATAAGGGAAATTAAGGAAATCCTTGGGGGGGGGGGGATCCTGACGGGCTACAGCGTCGTCAAGCCCCGGTGTAAGGATCATGGGAGTTAAGCCAAAATAATAGAGTGACAAGAATTTTAATATTTTTGGATGAAAAGACCCCAAATGAACACTGTAAGCAGACGACTTGATTACGATAAACAAATAACTCCGATAGTGTTTGTATGGGATGATTCTGTCCCAAGTTTTTTGACCCATATGAACAGTTGATCACTGTAACCGTGATCATTATAAACTGTTTCCACCGTAATTAAAGAAATACCAATAATTTTTTATATACAGAGATACGTATATTGATAGTGAATATGGTGGCACCCACCGTAAACGTTTATATAATCATGATTTTATATACATAACTAACCAGTTTCAACAAACATAGCTTTCCGGTTGCTCAGCAGCAATGGCTTCCGTGTCCCAAATTTGAAAGAGTTGAAAACCGTGAACGCCGCCTCGATTGGAAGCAGAAGGCTCCACCCCTCCGAGGGCGGAGCTTCTCACATGAGGTTCCTCACTTTCCACGGAAGCCAGTGAGGCTTCCGGTGCGTCGCTGTCGTTTGTGGGATTCAGTGTTAAGGCGACGGCTTTAAATTTCCTAAAAGCAATCAACCCCCCCAGCTCAGGGGGCAGGTGGAGCCTCCGTCCCTCCCCAGGTGAGGTGTGAGGCGGGGCACAAGGACACACAAAGGTCACCCGCCCCGCAGCGCACCACCCCGTCGAGGTGTCGACCCAGAGAACACAGGAGAAAGCTAGGAGGGGGGAGGAGGAGCGGAAGAGAGGAAGAAAAAAAGAAAGAAAGGAAACAAGGGGAAGAAAGAGAAATGAAGACAGAAAAAGAAAGAAATAAGGAATGAAAGAAAGAACGATAGGGAGAAAGGAAACAAGTAGGGAAGTAAGAAAGAAAGAAAGAAAGAACGAACGAAAGAAAGAAAGAAAGAAGGGACTAGAAGGTGAAGAAAGAGATTAGATGTTAAAGGGCACCAGCAGCCGGGCGGGCGGGGCCAGGCAGCAGGTCAGGACCTTGGCAGGTAAAATAATAACCTCTTGACATAAGGCAGAGAGGGAGGGGGCAGCGAGCGGCC
Source organism: Zeus faber (assembly GCF_960531495.2). Classification (NCBI taxonomy): domain Eukaryota; kingdom Metazoa; phylum Chordata; class Actinopteri; order Zeiformes; family Zeidae; genus Zeus; species Zeus faber. Next base: position 2,049,396 of record NC_137190.1, on the reverse strand, counting down.
CACTGTGACCTGAACCTCCATCCCATGCCCTCCTTGCATCCCTCCATCGCTCCCTCTCTCTTTCCTCCCATCTCAACACCCCCCTCCCTGCCCGGAAGCCACACGTGCACGCCGGACCTCCCGGTGCTCACAAAGGTCAACGCTCTTGGAAATGATGAAGGAAAATTTGGAGATAATCTGTCCCTGTTATGCTTCTGATTTACACTATTTTATTCGATTTATTTATGTTTGTTCAGTTGCAACAATGAAAGTGTTCTTGTTGACACTGGAACCGTCGGCCTGATCGAGTGGCTGCAGCTGACACTTACATTCATTTTGAAGATAATTCAGAAAATAAATGTACGATATTTAATAAATATAAAATGATTATAACAAATAAAAATAATATGTAGAAAATTAAACATTTGTCAGTTATTTTAATGATTCACTGTTGAATCAAAGGGATTCATTTAGACCATAAAATGACCGCAAAATAATAAAGAAAAATACTTCAATGAACCATCCCACCATCTAACATGCAAGATATTCTGGTGAAATTATAAATAATAAATATTACATTTTTCTTTACATGATACATCGTTCACAGATTTTTTGATTCCAAAATCTCACTCAATTAATAATCTATTGATTCATTTGTTAATCCATTATATTGTTTAGCCCCTAGTGGTGTTCAGCAGATTAAAATCAGACGCTGTGTTATAAATAGCCAACGTGTGTGCATGTGGTTCGGTGTCTCAATCTTCTCTTCCGTCATCGAGTGCTTTTTTATCACACAAATACTAATAAACAGAGGGAAGTTTGGTGACCGCACATACTCATCAGTTCCCTGTGAATTGGGTGACACACGTGCCTGCGCACACACACACACACACACCCACACACACACACACATACAGAGAAAGTCATCAACCCACCGCCAAAAAGGTCAAAGTCTCTGATTCAAAGCTCTGTCATCCATCGCTGCGCTCATGGTTTGATCGAGCTCAAACACGTTTGTTTTTTTTTTCTATCGAGACCATTTACACCTTCAGAGGACGGAGCGTCACATCCCAACAACCACACACACTCTAACAGAATATGACAATTTGTTGGTGTCTTGAAAGTGATGACAAGCGTCGCCGTTACTACTGTGCTCGCCTGCGACGATCGTCACCAAACTCACTAAGAGCCATGTTGTCTCCTCCATCGTGCGCACACACACACACACACACACACACACACACACACACACACACACACACACACAGACACACACACACACACACACACACACACACACAGACACACACACACACACAGACACACACACACACACACACACAGACACACACACACACACACACACACACACACACACACACAGACACACACACACACACACAGACACACACACACACACACACACACACACACATACACACACACACACAAACCAGGCTTGTTGTCTGGTGAGCAGGTGGGATGTGGACAGTGCAAGGACTACTGTCCAGTCACTAAGACTGGTCTTAGTCAACTGTCCCTGTGACCAGTCCCAGTGACTAGTCTTCTTGACGAGTCTTAGTGACTAATCTTAGTGATTAGTCCCAGTGACTAGTCTTAATCAATAGTTCTTGTGACCAGTCCCAGTGACTAGTCTTAATGACTTGTCACTGGTCTTCGTCTTAGTCTTAGTCTTCTATTCACTAAGACTGGTCACTAAGATTAATCACTAAGACCAGTCATAAAGAATGGGACTGGGACTGGTTACAAACACTAGTCACTTGGAGTGGTCATAAGGACTAGTCACTAAGACTGGTCACTGGGACTAGGCACGTCTTAGTGACTAGTCCGTGGATGTGCATCATAATTATACTACGATGGACAGATTATTATTTCTATGGAAATGAGTCACCAAACATTTCAAGGACCAAGCCCTAGTTTCAAGTATCTAAATGTGCCACCTGTACTTTTATGCAAGTAGTATTCTATATGGTCGGATAATTATGGGAATTAGGCCGTGAGGCTATAGGTTAGAGTGTGTTGATGGACAAACAATAGACTATGACTTTGCTTGTCAGCATGTCAAGTAAAAGGTTTAAATATCTGCTGTTTATCTTAATGTGTCATTTCTCAGTATATTTATGAGCCTGTTATTATTATTATGTAGTGGTGCTGGAACATTTTCTAGACTGTTGTTGGATGAATAAATGAAAGTGAACATTTTCTGATCAAACAAAAAGGACTACAATGACTATTTAGGCTCAAACTGGTGTTTTCAGACCGGTGTGGATGCATCCTCATCCTCATCCCTGCACCGTCCAAAAAAACATCCAGCAGTCTGGACGGGCCGACGCTGCTTGAGCCCCCCTGGTTTCTCACCACCTAACTCTACCACACACACACACACACACACACAAACACCCACACACACACACACACACACACACACCCACACACACACACACACACACACACACACACACACACACACACACACACAGTCTCTCTCTCTCTCACACACCCCGCAGACCTAATATCGCCCGTGGGACCGCAGTGCACTAAAGAGATGGTGCCAAAGACCCCGACAAAGCATGACGTTTCCCTCAGCCACAGCTGTCATGTTCATCCTCTGCCTCTTTCTCCTCTTCCCTCGCACCCTTTTATTCGTTCCCCTCTCTCTCTCCCTCTCTGTTTCTCGCTCTCTTTCCCCTGACATGACTTTGGTTTTGAGCAGCAGACCCTCTCTCCCTGAGCGTTTTAAGTTGTCATTTTTTAAACACACATATCAAAGCTCAGATTTAAAGGCGTGCGGGTGCAAAAAAAAAAAAAAAAAGACAGATGTTTCTCTCGATGCCGCTTTCTACTCCAGTACAATGCCGGCTTTGAAAAGTGGAGAGGGGAAAAGAGAGAGAGAGGGGGAGAGGGAGGGAGGATAGAAGTGACTTCAGTCGAGATCCCTTTTTCCAATTCACATCCTTTCACCCGACGACCGGCAATACATCACTTGTATTGATGCAATATTAAATTTCAATATCGCATGTCAAAAGGTACAAAATGATAGATCATAGCCTAACCAAATGAATTATTAAAGGGCCCGAGCCGTCTGTGCTATCGGCTCCTCTTACGATCAGCTGTGTCGGAGGAGTCGGTGACAAGTCGTATCAAAGCTCTCACATTTTTCCCTTCTTTCTTTTTATTCCGAGGCGCTTGTCAGGATTCCTAATCTCACGTTCTGTCGCTTGTTAATGTTCCCAAGGAACTAACAACCACAGATCTGTCCCGTCTGCATGCATCCACTTCCAGGGTCTCTTCAAGGAAACAGGATTTTTGTTAAGCTTACCTATGTTGTAAGTGAGCTTTCATTCACTTAGTTGAAACAAAAAAACATTTGATGTGATTGATAAATTCCCAGTTTGCTGGCGCTATTTAAACTTACAGCGTTACAGTGTTACAGCCAAATTGGTGACCTGCTGAATATTTCAACACTGAAGAAAATCTTTGCCACAACCAAAAACACTTCTTTAGAAATTAACTACATTCCTCTCATATTTGTACAAATGCATTGCGTTGAGATATGTGTGAGGTTTAACAGAAACTAGAAAGTAAATTATCTTTTTCCACAACTCCCGTTGAAATACTTGTACTCAAATACAGTAACTTCTCAGTTACTTCAAGTCTCGTGTGTTGAGCTGCCGTAATCGTTCAGATGTGTAGGAAATACACGGTGAAGGTGGAGCCACACTATGTTGTGCTATTTTCTTTTAAATAACTGCTGGAATGTGCAAAGTCAGACTGGTGTGGCATCATGTTAGTTTTGCTTTTTTGCACCAAACGCAGGTTATGGATTCGTCCCCCTTTACTTGCACTGGATGGAGGGAGTAGTGGAGAAAA
>NC_137190.1:2038026-2040526 GCF_960531495.2 Zeus faber | reverse complement strand
TGTGTGCAGAGTGTTTAGGACCCTGAAGCCAACAGACCCCATGGGGCTGAGCTACGTCAGGCGTGGCTGTGAAGGTGAGACTCTGGTGGCTCTGAGGAGCCCAGTTCCACAGACATCTTGATGTGAGAGGTCAAGGGACCCGTTTGAAAGTAGTCAAACAGGTCATAGCTGTAGCATGACATGGAAGGAAGTCTAGTTTCCGCTCATATCGGAAGCTTAAACTCAGCTGCTCAAACACGGACTGTGCCCTCGGGCTGAACAGGTTCAGAGTTTTTAAGGACCTGCAGACCTGGACCAGAACCTGCCCGTTCATAAAAAAATTAACGATTTAATGGATCCAATTCTTTGTCCTAACAACATCACAAGTTTGGGTTGTCAGCAAGCTTGTGTGTGTGTGTGTGTGTGTGCGTGTGTGTGTGTGTGTGTGCATGTGTGTGAGTGTGAGTGAGTACACTGTATACACTCACATCTATATGTTGTTTACATCCATGTGGGTGTTAATGACTGTGTGTGTGTGTGTGTGTGTGTGTGTGTGTGTGTGTGTGTGTGTGTGTGTGTGTGTGTGTGTGTGTGTGTGTGTGTGTGTGTGTGTGTGTGTGTGTGTGTGTGTGTGTGTGAGAGTGTGCGTTGTGCGAGGAAGGGTGTGAGAACACGTCAAGGGGAGCATGTGTCGACTCCGCTCCCAATATGAGGGAAATCTGCCGTACAGACCTTCCATTAACCACGGGAGCCAAACCACATGACTCACCACAGCTATATTTGATTATTAAACCTGAAAAAAAAAAGTGTTGGAAAACAACAGACCATCTCGGAGGCTGTTAAACCGCACAAATAGAACCTCACATCATTGTTAACATGCTCCCATGTACAGACCTTCATATGTGGAGCCGCATGTCAGATCGGGAGTGCAAGCGGGGAGGGCGTATACATATGAATTCTATATTTCGGAACCAAGGTCACAACAGTGTTTGTGAACGTTAACATCTTGGCACCAAATTTCAATTTGTTTCAATGAAATGGTGGGGACCAGTGGAAAAACACAACCGCACGGGAAAGGATCTCCGTTCCCCCTTAATTAGCGATCTGCCCCGAAAGTCAGACTTAAATGGCCTTTCCTTTGCAATTCCCCAAGTGGTCGGTGGGGTTGTTGATTGGAAAGCAGCATCGGTGCAACGTGGAGGACGGAGGAGGGAAGAGTCCAGACCCCCGGAGCGCAGAAGCATTTTCAATAAAATGTTATAGCAGGAATTTTCAGGCTTCAAGAGAAAAGGTTTCCATTGATTAGCACTTTACAAGCAATCAATTTTTACAAACCGGCTTGACCCCTCTCTCTCTCTCTCTCTCTCTCTCTCTCTCTCTCTCTCTCTCTCTCCCTCTCTCTCTCCCCCCTCATTCTGCCGAACCAACTCTCAGGACGACGGTCTATTGCGAATTAAAAGAAAGCGGCAATTTTGAAGCGTAGGGCAGATGGAAAGTTATTAGAGAGCGAGTGAGAGGGGAGGAAGAGAGCAACGTGCGAAGAGGAAGCTGGAAGAGAAAAAGAGAAGGAGTAAAATAAGGTCGGAGCAGGGAGGTGTCATTGTGGCCTGGAGTTTGATGAAGAGGACGGAGATGTGCAAATGTAAAGCTACACTGGGATACACGCTGTGTCCCAGCGCCTTCCCTGCAGCACGTCACCAACGTGGTCCACTCAGTGCCGGCATGATGAAAAACACGGCGGTACTTTGACTTTGTGGACCTGGAGTTTTCCACCTCTACGAGAACAGTTTGCCATTCCGGACGCATCGTCAGACGACCGATACGATCCATTAATTTAACTGTAAAGTACGGAATTTAAGTGTTTGTTTAGGCCCATTAGAACATAATGGTCGACATTTGGTGCATTTTTCTCCATTACAGACACCAAACAAGTTGCTGTGGGTCAAAACAGCAGAAAGTCAAGTTGATTAGGTTCAAGGGATCCTGGCCTCAGATTTATACTGTATACTGTTGAAATTCTATAAATACTATTTTGGCCTTCGGTCACTGAAATCATATGCAGGTTTTGATATCACTGCAAAAAAAAATAGACAATACTGTAACCTTCACTTTAACACGTCATAATATCCCATGATCCCTCTCAACGAATAAATCACACACACACACACACACACACACACACACACACACACACACACACACACACACACACACACACACACACACACACACACACACACACACTCCCATACACACACACAGCCAGCCGTCAGTATGAGAGATGGCGTGCCCACTCGCTCCCCCTCCAGGAATAATGGCCTGCACCTGTTTAGCGTGACACCTCTCTTTGCTAATTGTCTCCTCGAAGAAGGGAACGCATCCCGCGTGGCGACAGGCGGCGTTTATTTAGAAATGGCCGCCTCCTCCCTCACATAGGATGGGAGATCACTCCCCAAATTCATATTATTTTCTCTTTTTTTTAAATCTGATTCTAGGAGGCGGCGCACGCACACGGTTCCCT
>NC_137190.1:2005526-2018026 GCF_960531495.2 Zeus faber | reverse complement strand
ATTTGCTAAATTGCTGAATGCCACAGTCATATGCTCCCGTCCAAATCGAAGGGGAATTGTGAGCCAATGTTAGAAATGTTGCAACAAATGCAACGTGAATTTGGGGTGTTGAGTTGAGGAAAATCATCTCAATTTTTTTGTTCCAATATTCAACGCCAAAAATGTTTTTTCTTCAAAAGGTGGTTGTGTATTATTACAATATTATAGGGTTATACTTGATAGGTGCCTAAAACAAAGACAATTAAATTGGTGATCGCCGTTATTTGCCAATAAATCGTCAACTAAAAATTGTAAACATGTGTGTGTGTCAGCCCCCACACACACACACACACACAGACACACACACGCACACACACACACACACACACACACACACACACACACACACACAGACACACACACACACACACACACACACACACACACCCCAAACAGCTTGCGTACAGCCTTCTCCAGTCAACAGTGGAGGTATTTACTACTGTCTTATGTGCGGGCGCTGCATGCTAAGCAGCGTTTCAGCTCCAGGTCGTCTGATTGATGCGTTGAGCTGTTGTCTCTGCAGCGACACGGCTGAAATGCCGCGCCGCCAACCGGCACATCAAACGGGGGAAGCGGTCCTGACACAGCGACGCGTCCCTAAATCCAGAGAGCTAATGAACTTCCATGGTGAAGGAAAAGAAAATACCCCAAAGTTAAAACCCAACCTTGATAAAAAAAAATATATATTAAAAAGCCCTTAATCCCAGTGGGCTCCGCGCAAACAACAGGAATAGATATTATTAGAGCTTTCTGCATGCGATGTGCTGTGTTTAACACTCTGTTTTTTATACTGGGAGATAGAGAGGGAGAAAGAGGGGGAGGGAGGGAGAGCGACAGAGGGACAGCAGTACAAGACCAAGTGCCTGGACACTTTTCTCAAGGCTGAATAAGTGAACTCGTAAAAAACGCATATTTTGGCATTTTAAACACACACACACACAAACACACCCTCACAGGTGCAGGTGGCAGATACAGAGAAATAGAGAAATAAAAAGATAGAAAGAAAATACAATTTGTCTAAATTGTAAACCAAGAACCTGGAAACACTCGACACTCGACACTCGACACTCGACGTGACTCAAAAACATTAAACAAAATAAAAAAAATGTCTGTGCCTTCCTGAAGAATATATTTGAAGATTATTTCGACAGGTCTCATCCAAAAAGCTCCATAAGATCCGTCCGTATGTATTTACACATTGTTAAATGATGCTTTTCATGTGAGTGCAGACACATAACTCCACCCCTCCAGACCCGGTGCCCACCTCCTCTCCCCAAGGCTGAGAGCTGCCGGAGCATCCACCCCCGCACCCCTCCACCCCTCCAAGGACCCCGCCGCGCTTTCTTATCCACACACCCCACCGCTCCACCCCACCGCTCCACCCAGACAGGCAGACGCTCCACCATGGCACCCTGGCAGCGGAGAAGACGATCCATCAGCACCTCATCTGCCCCCACGCTCTTTATTCTTAGATCAAACTGACGGCCGCCATTACACACACACACACACACACACACACACACACACGCACACAAAGCCCTCCCCTCCACCTTCTTATCAAGCACCTTACGTAGTAGCGCACGGAGTGTGTTGACATGCAATGTACTGTACGGCATGGATGCAGCTGCATGACAACACACACACACACACACACACACACACACACACACACACACACACACACGCACGCACACGCACACACACATACACACACACGCTTGTAGGCTGTGCACTTCCCCCGTGCACAGTGCATGTGCTGTTCATTTTGCAAACAATAAATCGTTTGCCGGGCGATGATCTGATCACAGGGAGCTCTAGTTGGTAATTTACCGTACATCCACTTTGTCATATCTGGCTAATAAGATCCTCCATATTTCCCATTGCTCTTACATTATTTAATCAGCCGCTCGCAGGAAAAGCACTTTTTCACTCGTCTCAGATACAAACAGTAGATCAATTTTTACTTGAGCTGACAGCGGTCGTAAATTTCAAACAAAGCAAAATGTAGAAACTCTGTGTTTCCACCACAAAACAGGCGCAGAGAGGAAAATGAAATAGAAGCTGTGAGAGCGACGGCCGCTGACGTCCAAACGCTGCTTCCTAAAGGTGCTGACGGCCCCTTCCTCCCACAACTCCAGCGCTCGCTTTTAATTCCTTGAAATAAAATGACCAGTATTACTGAATTCCACAAGAAAACATGTGAGATATTTTCATTGTTCTATTGAAAAACATCCTGCAGGACGAACGAGGAAATAATTATTTTCGTTTTGTGTTTTTTCCAAACCAAGTAAAGTGAGTGAGGAGAACATCAACATTTACAGTAAAACCTTCTAAACACTTAGTTTCCTTTCCTTCTATTTTTATTGTGCATAATCTGGTTTAAGACCACTCTCAACTTCCTGTCCCACAATTCAATGGTCACAATTTTTTTTCAAGCGTGTGTGTGTGTGTGTGTGTGTGTCTTTCTCGCTCTTTTCCGGCGTGAACCCTGGAGATCAAGGTCACCCAGCTACACGGCTCGAGCTGGACAAACGGCCGTGTGCTACAACCCCCCGCAGCACCCCCCACCCCCACCCCCCTACGTTCACACAGACACACACACACACACACACACACACACACTGAAGCACATTATAAGAACAGAAAAATGTTGACCTGTTGCCCCGAGAGAAGGAAAGAGAAGAGAGAAATGAAATGAAAGGAATAGCTCCATATTACACAGATTGAACCGGAATAAAAAAGCTAACTGTGCCCAAGCGATAGAACCAAACCAAAAATAAAATATATTTAAAGACGAGTGATGGGCGACGTAAATCCACAGCCGTGACGTGACGGTGTGAGGAGGGTGGGGTGGCTGATGTGGGGGGCAGAGAACCTGAGTATTTCACCAACACACAATCAGCCAAACACTGAGGCTGACGGCGCCGGGGACAGGGTGGGGGGGGTGCCCGCGCGGATGATTGGCTGCCGCTGCGTGGAGCCGGCCCCGGTGTGGCCGACCCACCGCCGCCCCGGGTCCCAGCGGGCCGGACGGGGGGGGCGCCACATCTGGACCCCGCGCACGCTCCCTTGTAATTACACGACGAGAGGATCGGCGGCGCGGCGGCGTGGAGGGCCGCCCGCTTTGTTGTCCTGCCGCACGCACGCCTGCTCGTGGCGCTGCCGCACCTGTATAGTATTTCTCTACATTTGTACCTGTTTATTTCTATATTCCACCCGAAGGTACGAGCAGCTCCAACCCAACGGAGCCCGTCGCTTATTTTATCCATTTCAGAGAAACTGATCTTTTTGTGCGGCCAACTGATCGAAGCATCGACTGTCGTGTACAACTCGATTATGTAATTAGTCGAGGCCACTTTCAGAGAGCGTCCTTACAACATGTCAGTGGAGAGAGAGGAGAGAGGGAGAGAGAGGAGAGAGGGAGAGAGAGGGAGAGAGAGGGAGAGAGAGGGAGAGAGAGAGGGAGAGAGAGAGGGAGAGAGAGGGAGAGAGAGGGAGAGAGAGAGGGAGAGAGAGAGGGTTGCTTTGCTGCCTTTTTCAATAGGACTGTGTAGGTGTCAACGTGCAAAAAATTCACTGCGTATCGGACTGACAACAGAACGCTTCAGTGGAGTGGCAGCAAACAGACAGACAGACAGACAGACAGACAGAGTAGTGAAAGAAGACGGGTTTGATGCCCTCCCTCCCATGCCACCCCATCCCCTGTTTGACATCTCTGTCCTGTCTCTCCCTCCCTCCCTCGCTCCCTCCCTCGCTCGCTCGCTCTCTCCTCAGAGATGTGTGGATGTGCATCGCTGTTGGTCCGTCACGGCCCGAGGCCCCTGACACCGAGGTGGAGCAGCGACTAACGCCGGATCAGCAGCGACGGCTTGAAGCTCAGTCAGACGGGGGTGGGGGGGCGGTAAAAAATATCTGTAATATCTCTGTTAAATCTGAATTAAATCCCTGACGGAATCACCTGAGGGTGATTTTTGGTAGAGTGACTGAACATTTTAATTTAAAAACGATTGTTGTTTTGTTTGTTTTTACTTTTATTATTTCTGACAATTGATTTGATAAATGTTATCAAATATGATCACTAAAACTGTAATTAATAAATCATATTTATTGGTGAATTGGCACATGTCGATATTGGCACATGTTATAAAGACTGTTATTAATGTAAAAGTTTGCAGATTTAACATAAATTCATTTTAATAAAACCCATCGTGGCCTCGTCCAATTTCACAACATAAACAGGACAATTGACACGGCGACACCTCAGCCTGAGGAAATCATTTCCTTTGAGGAGGAAAAAAAAAAAACCTATGAAAATACTTTGGAAGAGAAGGTTTAGTGTGAAAGCAGAGTTCCTTGAGGAGCGTGGTGAGCAAACATATCCAGCGGATTCCACCTCCAATCAGGGAAATAAGGCAGCTGACAAAAAGCGTTAACGCCCAGACACTATTTCAGACATAATATCCGCCCTGCGCGCAGACCATGAAACAATGACCGCATCTGAGCCCCGCACGCCACCTATTTAGCCCCATGTGAGGAAGAAACATGTTCCTCAGATTAATGTAAGAACCCGGAGACAATGGCAGCGATGTTTGTTGAGTATTTGTAAGAGCATTGTCTCGTCGGTGGGAGCGTGGGGTCGGATCAGCCCGGGGTCATGTCATCAGCTCAAATGACCCATGAATTACAGGAAGACCTAAGCTTCAATATTCTATTTCATTTTCGGATTTTAAACACAGAACTGGCGACCCGTTCAATATGACGTTGTGAATAGTTTTCTTGTTGTGGACGTTTTAATATTTTAATGTCTGCCTGGGTCTCATTTGAGCGCTGCCGGAGTTGACTAAAGGTTCAATTAAAATAAATGTAAATATTAAAAATTTGAAGCAAGAGAGAGAGAAAGCAGAAAATGTGGAAAAATATTTATCATTTAAAAAAAAAAGACAAATTACTGTCCTCTATCTTAAAACTAAATTATAGGAAAGAGGCCTCGCAAGTGTGAAATATAAAAAAATAAAGCTGAGCACAACTTGGACGTTTGGAGCGCACAAACCCACACAGTTTGCAGAACCACGGATCTCTGGGAGGACTGAGCACCTCAAGCCATGGAGCCCGGGAGGTGATGTGGATCTGTGTCACACATTCCCCCAAAAAACATCAAACTCTCTGACGGCTCCTCAGGATCTCTGGTCTTTTTTTTTTTTAACTTTCAACTTTTTTCCTTCCCAAAGCCCAAGGTCCACTGAGATGTGGATCCTTCCTGGGGCCAAGGAGACGGCCACGCAGCGCTCCGCACGGCTCCAGGATCCTCAGAAATCACCCTGACACAAACTGGTCCATCACAAAATGGCAGCAGGTCGCTCCTCATCCCAACTTTGGACGAAACGCGCCGAGAAACTTTGGATCTGATCCTTTTTTTTCTTTCCTTTTTCCTGCAACGCGCAGCGATGGAAAGTTTTCAACGCGGATTGCGAAGAAAAACAGGGTTTTACTTCAGCAAAAAAAGTGTTGATTGTGACGGAAACCCGCCGATCGGTGCTTGACACACACACACACACACGCACACACGCACACACACACACACACACGCACACAAACACACACGCACACAAACACGCACACGCACCTTTATGATAAACACCGTGTGCGTAAAATGCGCGTTAGAAATAAACGCAGGACATGAAGGTTAAAAACGCGCTCGTTGTGGCGTCGCGCGTCGGGCCGTGCGCGCTGCCAGTCACATGCAGGATCATTATTCAGTGTTTTCTAATTACGAGGCTGCAGGGCCCGACGCGATCCTTCCAAACTGACCGAACTGAGCCGGAGCCGAACCGCCCGGACCCCGGAGCACACTTCCTTATCTTACCTTTAAATGAGGAGCCGAGCAGATGACTCCCGCTGTGCAGACCGGTCAGTGCAGGGTAACGAGGCTTGTCCGTGAGCCGGACCGGACCGTGGCGGACCCGGGCGTCGGAGAACGGAGGGACCGCGCGCCTCGGACTGCTCGGTGCTCCGCTACGACCGCTCCGAACGAATTAGAGTTTTTAAAAAACAAGATCGATTTATTTCTTTAGATTGCCCCCCCACCCCCGCACCCCTCCCTCTCTCTCTCTCTCTATCTTTGCACTGACACCGGGCACCGGGCACCGGGCACCGCAGCATATTCCCGTCGTCCAGCCCGGACTCCCCGTCTCCCGTACCCGGTAAAAGCCGCTCGGAGCTCCGGGCTCCGTGTGGCCGCGGCGCAGCGCTCGGCGCCGGGAGCAGATCGGGGTCTTCGCGCAAGGCGTTCGGGGGTGAAAACGGTGGAGAGCCCCGCGGTGACACGACACCGCCTCACCCGACAACCCCGAACCGTGACACCTCCCCGGTACCGAGGCACAAAGAGAACCCCCCCCCCCCCCACCACCACCACCACCCCAGACCCCCCCAGACCCCCCGAGCTGATTTCTGACCTTGAACTGCCCAGAAAGCCGCCCCCCCTCACCGAACCCTCCGTTTGGAGGCACCGGGCTGCTCCATCCAACACCACAATACCAACAAAAAAAAAAAAAAAGTAAAATGAGATGTTACCTTTGCGGTGAAGTGTTTCCAAGTGCGCGCTCGGCTCCGCTTTCCTAAAAAGTCCAGGATGAAGCGGCGGCGGTGCGCGCGTCCTGAGCGCAGTCGGCTCTAAACACAGTAATCAGAGATAAAATGACGCTCATCTGCTGGAACCTTGTGGCGGATTTAATGTAAAGAAGCTCGTCGAGCTGCCGGCGCTGCTCGCACGCACGGCGCACACGCAAAACAGCAGCGGCTCCTCTGGGAACCGCGGAGAAACAGCCTTTACAGCAACCTAGCGCCGCTTCTTCACACGGGCAGCATTAATAACACATTATTATAGGATCTCATGCACGCCACACCGACACCGCCAGCCCAGTGCCCGCACCCCCAGTCACCGAGAGGCTGAAAAGTCCCCTTCCCCGCTCTGTTTCCAGATGAACAACGTGGGAAAATGATGTTTCTCTCCTGGATATTTCCAAGAGGAGACTAAAGTTTAGTTGGAGCAACTTTTACGCAGCGGGGGGAGTAAGGGGAATAAAAGGAGCGTCCTGCTGTTAACATGGTGGGTGCAGGATGGTTGGGGTATATTGTGCGTCTATAGAGGGGGTGAATAATGCAATTATACATCCAGGATCCTGGCGCTGACAAAAGGCTTCAATAGAGGCTTTGTTACAGGATTATATAATGATTATGGGTAATTATGGGAACGGTTTGGTCATAATAAAAAAGTATCAAGTACTCCCTCGCACGGACAGCGTGTTTTCTATCATGTAAGTGCATGAGCACAGACAGACAGACAGACAGTCAGACAGACAGACAGACAGACAGACAGACAGACAGGATTATTCTAAATGAACCGTGAACTCTCAGACAGAGGCGGTGTCAGAGGCTCCAGGACCGGACGGCGGGACACAGAGGGTCGGTGCGTAATGCCACCACTGTGCCCCACGGGGTGGGTCCCACCGTGCCGCTAGGTGGGTCCAGTGCGATGGGTCCTGTGTGGGTCCCATCCTAACCCAGACACTTGGACCACGGGGTGTGTGTTTGTGTGTGTGCGTGCGTGTGCGTGTGCGTGTGTGTGTGTGTGTGTGCGTCAAAAGAGGAAAAAGGGGGGAGTGCGAGAGAACCAGAGGAAGGGAAGAGAGTCAAATAGAAATGTTCAGTGTGTGGCTCTGTCTCCGTAAGGTGCATTATTTACATTATTTACATTATTTACATTATTCATATAATTTATATTATTTTTCTATAAGGAGTAAACTAGAGGTCAATGTCAAAATACTGTGCTGCTGAACTAAAATATGTCGATATATATATATATATATATATATATAATATATGTTTTATTTTAGAAACTTTTTATTTGTTTATTTCATCTCCACACATTTACACACACACACACACACACACACATATATATATGTATGTGTATATATATATATATATATATATATATATATATATATATATATATATATATATATATATATATATATATATACAGTATCTCTCTCCATATATATATATTTCAGTGAAACATTAATAAATAGGCTATCTAGATAACAATAAGGGGAACCGGTTCCGCTTTCTCCCCCTTCCACACAAAAAACACACATTCATTATGCACTATGACAATCAGATTCTCATGCTGCCCCTTACACGGTGAGGGACTCAGAGCCAGGCGGCTTCCAGTTTGATGCCTATGAAATTCCTTTTGGAACATTTTCCAAAATAAAATAGAAAAAATAGATGGCCTCTAAAGAAATTTGCATAAGCATCCCATCAATAATATCACTATCTCTATGGGAGTGATAGTGCAGCAGTAGGGGAGTTCCTTTGGCCGATTCTTCATGGATCAACAGCGCGTTTCTGGCTCCTTTTGAACTTGTTTTACCAAGTCAAGTGATTCTTTATCGGCTGACAGGCTGACAATGCCCCGGGACGGAGGAGCAGGTCAAAAGGAAGTCTCCATATGGACTTTAGCATGAAAATCTGCAACAAAACAGAGTTACACTCTCACGGTGCGGCAGGAGCCAGAGCAGACATTAGGATCAGTTAAGCATAACACTGTTTTAAGATGATTTTTTTTTTATCCATTATTCTGACTCTTATCATATATGTGTTTTTCCCCTTTCTCATTTCACAAGTCATTAAGAGATGCAAATCTAATTTGCACATGAATTACTACTAATAACACAATCCCTGTTGATACACTGAATTTTAATGGAGAGAAACTCTTAATTTTCTAATGTCACGTATCAAGGGTGCGAACAGTAAATACACAGGATGCTTTAAAACATCACTTCCTGTCAACAGGTGCTGCACCGATCAGTTTCCCAGATATTCACGAAAAACACTCATTATTTCAACATATACTAAATAAATGTTCTGTGGACTCCTGGTTGAATTAAACATCAAGCTCTCATACTTATTTGGCCTGCAATCCAACACATATTTATAATATTTATGTACAACAGAAAATTGCATATGTCAGTTTAAAAATGCAAAGAATAATGTTCTGTTATTTTCAAAGATCCCTGCGTTTTATTACATTTTAACATGAAAAAACTGCAACTGGAACTTTTCAATATAACCAAATGTAAATTAGTTGTATGTGTGTGTGTGTGTGTGTGTGTGTGTGCGTGCGTGCGTGCGTGCGTGCGTGCGTGCGTGCGTGCGTGTGTGCGTGTGTGTGTGTGTGTGTGTGTGTGTGTGTGTGTGCGCTGGGCAGGGCTAGCAGGCGGTGGGAGTGTTGGCTGGCGCTCCTGGAGGGTCATCACTGCCTTATTACTGCCATGTTAGTGGTGAGCAGTGAAGATGGCTCCGCTCCCTCCTCCTCCTCCTCCTTCCTCCCTCATTCTCCTCCTCCTCCTCCTCCTCCTTCTCCTCATTCTCCTCCTCCCTCCACCTCCTCCCTCCTTCTCCTCCTCCTCTCCCTCCTCCCTCCTCCCTCCTCCCTCCTCCTCCGCTTGGGAGCTGTCCAAGCAGCGTGCTCCGAGACAGAGCGGCCACTGTTCACTCCTCAGATAGATTAAGATGTTATTCCACTGGCCCTCTCTCTCTCTTTCTCTCTCTCTCTCTCTCTCTGACCCTCTTTTTCATTTCTGCCTCTCTCGCCCCATCCCTCTCTCTCCTTCTCTATCCCTCTCCAGGCCTCAGATCCAGCATGTCGCTGCTCCTCTCCGTCTCAAGAGGCCGTACTGCTAATTTTACCTATTAGCCGACAGACACAACAAACACCAGGGCATCGGTGCAACATGATCGCACAACTTTAATGTTAATTTCTGCACCAGCTTGGAGAAAGATGGCTGCATTACGTAGGCGTAGTGTGTGCATATGGTGTGTGTGTGTGTGTGTGTGTGTGTGGTCATGTCTTTATGACTGTGTGCATATTCAAACTCAGATATTGTGCCCAGTTTATATCTAAATGCAAACACAGCAGAGATTCTGGCTTCCCCCAGAGGAAAAAAAACCCTCTTTCTTTACTTTAAATTGAGTTTCTCAAAGTCTAATTTGTAGCAGCCCTTTGATGAACAAATGTTTTCAGACTATCCTGCTTTAATGAAAAGGGAGTGAGCGCAATGTTAAACAATCTGATGCTGTGAACCCTCCGTGACTGTAAACTCTCCAACTGAAACTTTAGAATTTGTATCAATTATACTTTCAACTTCTGACAGCGCCCTCAAATCAGAGCCAGGAGGCGCTGACCGCGGCCGGCGCTCACCGGGTGACATCCATCCCTCATGTCGGAGCTCGTTTTGTTTTTCGACAAATACACACGATGGTGTCAGCGGCTCTCCGAGGACTGGGGGGGCGGGGGCGGTTCAGCCAGTGTTCATGTTTGTCAGCTCCGATCGTTAATGAAACGCTCACACAAATACAGCACGGGCAAATATTTAGAGCGAGGCCCGCAGACGTCGTCACGGGCCGAGTCGCCGACTCCCTGGGGGCGCGGCGTTATTCCTTTATGTGCCAGGACAAAGTGTACGCTCGTGATCAAACTTGTCCGGGCCTGATGAGCGTAGGGGGTCAGGGAGTATGTCGCCTTTGACCGTAAAAAACCGCCACGATGTTAATTTAAATCATATGAATCAACGTCTGCACAGCGCAGACATAAAATATATCTAAATGAAAACATCTGACTCAAATTGATTAGGAACAATGCTCGGCCGAAGGGATTTAATAATGATTACAGTATGCTGAAAATATCCCTGTTTGATACGAGACTTTCTTTCTATCTATGACTAAGGAAAGAAGAAAAAGTGGCGGTTTGCGTGTGAGGGTGTGTGCACATCTGCCGCAAAGTCAGACCGTGTGTGTGTGGTCGGGCGTGGGGGGCGGGGGGGGGCGGGGGGTGTATAAGGTTGCATCCTCTGACGCCAGAAATGATTAGACCAATAGAAGCCTGGCCTTAAGGACCTACTATCAATGAGAAGAGGATGACGGCCGACTTCTCAAATGAGAGCCACGGGCCGACGATCGGCCTCCGGCTCAGATTGACAAACAAGACGGACGGTTCACGTCTCAACTGGCCGTGAGCGCCGAGCGGGCGCTCCCATCCCATCCCCGTCGCTGCGGCGTCACATCGAATCTCCTCTGCTCGCGCCGGGCGACGCTCCACCTCGCTCTTCGGGAAGCCCTTCCACTCTACGGTGACGTTTTTTAAATTTTTTTCTTATTTTTCTGGGTGCGGCCGAACCCGTCCTCACTCGTCCTCACTCGTCCTCACTCGTCCTCACTCGTCCTCACTCGTCCTCACTTGCCGGCATGGGCCATCCCTCTCAGGACGCCGCATGCCGCCGAGTCCGACTCCACAAGCATCATTTCGCATTTCATTTATCACTCAATTCGCCGGCCAGCCGATCAATCAGCCGCTGCCCTTTCCCGAGCTCCGCCGAGCCGGGTTCCCCCTCCAGGGCGAGCGGCGCCGCTGCTTGTACTACCACCGCTGTCTTCCATCGCCTCACCTTTCCACCAGAGTCCATATTTCCTGGATAGTGCGCTATCATATTTTACTATTACCTATCAATTGGTTTCTAATCGCGGTAACGAGGCAGCTTGCTGGCTGGTGACGGCGCGCTAACGGCCTCGCAGGGAACATTAAGGAGGCTGGGTTTTGCTGTGGGCTGTTAACTACCTACAGGCGCTGGCTAATGGCTCCAAATGACCTCCTCAGTGGCTATTAGCACATAATTAGAACCTGCAGACCAGTGGTGACCTCCGCTGGACACACGTGATTACTCCTCTCCCCCTCTCCTCCTCTCCTCCTCTTCTCTCCTCTGGGTTAACACATCTCTTCTTTTCTCTCCCTCCGTCTTATTCGACTACGGAATCCAACTCTTCACATCTCCACATCCTCCACGTCATCCCTGTTTCCCTGTTTCCCTGTTTCCCTTTTTCCCTCCGCGGGGTTGCGGGGATAATTACAGGGAGTCCACCACTCGATTTGTTTCACGGTGCCCCAGATTTAAAAGCAACAAAAAAAGCTCAAACATTTGTTACACAAAAGTGCGTTCTGTGTTCTCCTTTTCGCACATTTAAATTTCCTCTCGGAGCTTAGCGAGATTTAACCCAGCCGGGGAAATGGCCCCGCATCTCCTTAGCCCGGTTTGGTATCGCTTCCCTAAATCAGCAGATAATATGGCTCCGCTTGGAACAGAGGAGCTAATCTGCGGATAAAGTGTGAGGTGCTGCCATGCCACAAAGAGGGCGGGCGGGGGGCGGGGGGCAGAATAACCTGCATGTACACTTGAGCAACAGTCTCACGTTACGTGGAACAAAAGAGACGCCTTACTGGGTTAACGTCACCGCAGGAGCAGCAGGGAAACAATGAGAGGACGACAAAGGAATGCTCTTTTACCGTCAGAGAGAAATGCAACACAGTACCGCTGCCTTAAATTATCAGTGAATTATCTCTGGGC
>NC_137190.1:2000526-2003026 GCF_960531495.2 Zeus faber | reverse complement strand
GTGTGCATGCGTGCGTGCGTGTGTGTGTGTGTGCGTGTGTGTGTGTGTGTGTGTGTGTGTGTGTGTGTGTTTGTGTGTGTGTGTGTGCGTGTGTGTGCACGTCTGTGAGAGCCTGCAGCAGATATAGTGAGAGATAGAAAGAGGAAGACTGAGGGAAAATAGAAACAACGTGTTGATATCAAATCCAGTTCAGTGGAACAACCTGAAAATGCTAGAAACAGTGGAGACGAGGCGTTGGTTTGGAGAAGTGAGAGGTAGGAAGAGAAGTAAAGGAGAAACAGGTTTCGACTCCAACACCCTTAACTCACAGGCACTCATCTGGAAAGAAGGAAAGTTAGATATGAATAGGAAGTTGTTTGTATACAAACATATGGCTTTATACTGTGTGTGTGTGTGTGTGTGTGTGTGTGTGTGTGTGTGTGTGTGTGTGTGTGTGTGTGTGTGTGTGTGTGTGTGTGTGTGTGTGTGTGTGTGTGTGTGTGTGTGTGTGTGTGTGTGTGTGTGTGTGTGTGTGTGTGTGTGTGTGTGTGTGTGTGTGTGTGTGTGTGTGTGTGTGTGTGTGTGTGTGTGTGTGTGTGTGTGTGTGTGTGTGTCTGTGTTGTGTGTGTGCGTGCGGTGACCTTTGCGCTCGGCTCCAAACATTTTTAACGAGTGCTCTTCAACTTATTGAGCCTCTCATCAGAAACATGAATAATTGAGGAATTCCTCAAATGGGTGCTGGCTCGTCCGGCAGCATTAAGCTCAGGCCTTGGACTCTTGATTTAGCTGCTTTATATTTAATAAGCGCGCACAAAAGCCTCTGAGGATACTTTTTTTTTTAGAAAAAGAGTTTAATTGGGTGTTGGTGACATCCATCACGGTGTTGTCATGGCGCTGACCTTTCAGCGGGAGGCTATTCATAACCAGGAAGTTGTATGAACCGGCCGCTCTCCACTTTGTCACACACCCAACAAGATGGCGGCGTACGCAGCGCGCCCACCTCGCGGCCTTGTCAAAGCAGCTTGTCCGCTCCGTTGAGTCAGATCGGATCATGATTCTGAACCGTTTTCATATCGAGGAGCGACCGTTTGATTCACAGGCCACGGCACCGTTTGACAAGACACAGTCTCTGGGATGTTCACGACCGGAAGGTTTTAAACGTTACGATACCGGTTCGTGTCTTTACGACAGTTAAGGAGACAAGAGTGAAACTGGGATCAAATCAGTCAACACGGATCAAAACCTCTTGAAGGGCCC
Source organism: Zeus faber (assembly GCF_960531495.2). NCBI lineage: Eukaryota > Metazoa > Chordata > Actinopteri > Zeiformes > Zeidae > Zeus > Zeus faber. The sequence continues at coordinate 2,001,790 of NC_137190.1, read as the reverse complement.
CTGGGGGTCCCCGGGCCCCACATTGAGAACCAGCGCCTGTAACACAGTGGCCTGGTCTAACTTCCCTGGATCCAAACGTGAAGGAGGAAGAGCCCGACGCCGCCGTGGAATCATAAGCTGAAGCCAGAGCCCGGGAGCAGCCGCAGGTTGCAAAGCACCTCAGCTCACTCTTTTCTGTTATTCCTCACTTCAACCGCCGTTGAACATCCTTTCTTTCCGTTTTGAATTCATCATTTGCAATTGAAAATTACCGAGATGGGAAACCTTTTCTCAGCCAAGTCCTTTAACAAAGTACAGTAAATTTGCAATCTGGGAAAAGAGGGCCGCTAGGGTTAATGGCAGTCAAAGAGCGAGCCGCACAGAGTTTGTACATTTCACTGAGTAATACCAACAGAAAAGAGCCTGTGAGTGCTGGGCGTAGGATATATGAGCTCCGACAGAATCTAATGTTAATACGAACCAGGGCAAGGTTATGGCACCTTTTTACTGAACGGCACCACTCTGGAGAGGAGCCCAGAGGCAAGAGGCAGAACCATAAGAGATATGGGGGAGCTGAGCGCTTCACCCCAAAGGGATTAGATTTTAAATAGATATCAGCCCATATGCGATTCCCTCTTTTTTCTGCAGTCTGTAAGTGGGTGTAATTTGGAGTGCGTAATGAAGGAAAAGGAGCTATAGGTTAATCTCATTGACCTCCAGACTCCTGGGATGCTGGGTTATAGCTAGGAGATATACACCCTGCCTCCCCTGCCAGCCGGCTGGGCTGCCCTCCGAGAGGTAATGGAAGATGTGGGTCTAGCTCTAGGTGAAAGAAGTGTGTGTTCCTCTGTGTGTGTGTGTGTGTGTGTGTGTGTGTGTGTGTGTGTGTGTGTGTGTGTGTGTGTGTGTGTGTGTGTGTGTGTGTGTGTGTGTGTGTTGGTGAGGGGGTTGGGATATGTATATGTGCTTATATATATTTTAAAAAAACAATCAGAGAGTGTGTCTGCCTTGTAAAGCTTGGTAGAGAGACCGATGTAGAGAACGAGTGAAAGAGGGACAGATATCACAGCAGAGGGAGGGAGCGATCATCCGCTCACAATACCGCAATTCCATCGTCATGCCGTGATGACTATCCACCTAAAAACTGAATTTCGCATAATGTTATTTTTTACGATCCCGATTGTCAAGGTGAAGTGCGTGAAGACGAGCGAGTCTCTCAACCGAGCAGAAAGGCACGGCGGCCCGGGCCGCGGCTGTCAAGGTTATCAAGCAACACTTTCCCGGA
>NC_137190.1:1983026-1998026 GCF_960531495.2 Zeus faber | reverse complement strand
CAAGGCCGTTCCTTCTTCTCCTCCATCTTTCTTTTCTTTCCACAGATCAATCAAGTGGCCTCCACATCCACTGAAGAGAACGAGGGAATGGAACCTGCAGCGCTGCTCCCACATCTGGAGGCAGCGCAGAGGGGAAAACAATATTGTTGTCCTAATTATGCGAAGGGCTGATGCATTATTTACTGATCCGACATACGTCGGCAGGGAGGGATGGAAGTAAAATAATTTATGACAAGATCCTTCAGCCCACCTACTCGACACCCCACCCAGCCACCCGTCTCTCTCTCTCTCTCTCTCTCTCTCTCTCGCTCTCCTCTGTTAAGTACCCCCCCCCACACACACACACACCCACAGACACACACACACACACACACACACACAGACACACACACACACACAGACACACACACACACACACACAGACACACACACACACACACACACACACACAGACACAATTTAAATCAAACCTCAATGAAATGCACTGTCCCTATTCATTTTACATGAGGCCTCGTCCCGGACGCTGAGATCTGTGATGCACAAGATTCTTCAAATGGAACCGAGGTCAAAACAGAGAAAACACGGAAACCGGAGTAAATGGAGGATCAGGAGCAGGACGGAGTCACTACTGATGGAAGACAGGGACAGAGAGACAGAGAGACAGATACACTATATAGACAGAGAGACAGATACAGTATATAGACAGAGAGACAGATACAGTATATAGACAGAGAGACAGATACAATATATAGACAGAGAGACAGATACAGTATATAGACAGAGAGACAGATACAGTATATAGACAGAGAGACAGATACAATATATAGACAGAGAGACAGATACAGTATATAGACAGAGAGACAGATACAGTATATAGACAGAGAGACAGATACAATATATAGACAGAGAGACAGATACAGTATATAGACAGAGAGACAGATACAGTATATAGACAGAGAGACAGATACAGTATATAGACAGAGAGACAGATACAGTATATAGACAGAGAGACAGATACAGTATATAGACAGAGAGACAGATACAGTATATAGACAGAGAGACCACTGGCCTGCAGAGTGTAGAACCAGCCAAATCACGTATGTTGAAGCCGACCTCCCAGAGGTGCATTGTGGGATACGTTACCTCCTCCTAACTGCACGCTGGGACCAAGTCAAACAAATGTGATTATTGCTGGATTCCTTCAGTTCAGGTTTCATCCTCCAGTTGTCAGACAATCGCTTTCCTCTTTTTTAAGAGCAACGTAACAAAATGTACTGATTTTCCAAACTATATATAAATTCACCAGGTCAACTGGAGGTCAACTGGAGGTCAGCTGGAGGTCAACTCTCAACTACTTGGAAAGAAACATTGAAAGCATTTCCAAATAGATTTTATGATATATATAAAGCCATAATTGTGGTAGATATCTTAGTCTAATTGATACGATTATTCTTCAGATTTGCCATTGGTTGTCTGTGGGGAAATGGGACATTGCAACACATCCAGCAGCTGCAGGAGGAATTATTATAATTATTAACGTAGAAACTTGTTCAAGCAAATCTTGTCGGCTTCAAAGAGACAAACATGTTAAGAGGTCTGTGTCAGAAAGGGAGGGAGGGAGAGAGGGAGAGGGCACCCTGTCCAGCCCCAACTATAATTGTAATTATTAATTATTATTATTATTATTATTATTATTATTATTATTATTATTATTATTATTTTGGGGTATGGTGCAAGAGTGACGTCCACTGGGAAACATCTGTGGAGATCCATCGTTCAGAGCAGGACCAGGAGATTTATAAGGAACCAGAGTCAAGTCACCATGATGGAGGAGATTTGAGTGGAAGGGTAATGTGGGCGAGAGAGACAGAGAGAGAGACAGACAGAGAGAGAGACAGAGATAGAGAGAGAGCGAGACAGAGAGAGAGAGAGAGAGAGAGAGACAGACAGAAAGAGAGAGATTTTTGATTTTTAAAGCATCTTTATTTCAACAATTTCTCTAGTTCACAGTTACAGACAATACAACAAACACACTTGGTTCACTAACAGAGTCCTACACGTTAAAAACAGACTGGAAGCACAGGTCGTCCTCCACCAGGGAACAGATGGCGTCATTAAAACACCACAGTTTGATGAAGACGTCCAGACTCTTCATCAGTCTGTGAAAGTTAAAATCAATCAAGACTCTGGCCCTGACCAACGCTACAAACACTCTTCCTAAAACACTCTCCTTTCCCCTCAGTTTGTTCCTCCTCGTGAGGTAGATGGCCATCTTCGCTTCCCCTACTAGAAAATTAAGCAGTCGCCATTTCTCTGCGTTGGCCCTGTAGTATCCAACCCCAAAAATAAAACAGTTTCTGGACCACTCCTCCTTAAAGAGCTTAAAACTTTCCTTTAACAGACTAAAAAGCTCTAAAAGTCTGTCGCACTCTGCAAAACAGTGAAACACGGACTCTGGCAGTTTGCAGAATGGACATTCATTTGCGACCGTGGGATTAAAAACAGAAACAAAGCTGTTGACAGCTATGGCTCCATGTAGGACTCTCCATTGGAGGTCCCCCGTCCTTTTCTTGGAGGGAGCTTTGTAAAAACTCCTCCAACACGGCTCCTCCTGTCCCCCCATCTGGAGCCGTCCCCTCCAGACAGTGTCCTGCCGCCCCTCCAGTCCCTTCCTATTTAAAACAACCACACACTCTTTGTAAAAAGCCTTCCCGCCGGCTGCGTGCAGGTCCAGTTCTGCATAACGTGCCCTGTGCAGCAGCTTCCCGGAGGACCCCTCCAGGTTGGGGGTCAGGGTCATCTCCGGGAAGGGATCCTCCGGGTTCGGCTCCTCCGCGCCTTCGCCGTACTCCTTCAGCAGGGCCAGCTCCTCCTCCGTGAGCGTCTCCCTCCACCTCTTGAGCACCAGGTGTACGATCCTGGTGGACCTCACCCCCAGCCGCTCCGCCATGGCCTCGCCGTCCTGCAGGTCGCTCCCCGCCGCCGCCACCACCTGCCTCAGGGTCAGGACCCCCGCCTCCCTCAGGATGCTCCTCAGTCCTGGAGTGGCCCCGTCCTGCACATCCAGCCTGGCTCCTCCGATCACCAGCTCCTCCAGGAGCCAGTGGAGGGAATCTGCGGCCTCCCTTTTCCTGTTCTTAAAATACCCCCATGCTTTAAAAAGCTCCTGATAAAAACGGGGTAAGCCCGACTTGTTTAGGAGAGAGCGAGACAGAGAGAGAGAGAGAGAGAGAGAGACAGACAGAAAGAGAGAGAGAGAGACAGACAGAAAGAGAGAGAGAGAGAGAGAGACAGAGAGAGAGAGAGACAGAGAGAGCGAGACAGACAGAGAGAGAGAGAGACAGAGAGAGAGAGAGAGGGACAGAGATAGAGAGAGAGCGAGTCAGAGAGAGAGAGAGAGAGAGAGAGACAGAGAGAGAGAGAGAGAGAGAGAGACAGATAGAGAGAGCGAGACAGAGAGAGAGAGAGAGAGAGAGAGAGAGAGACAGACAGAAAGAGAGAGAGAGAGAGAGAGACAGAGAATGAGAGAGACAGAGAATGAGAGATGGAGAGAGGGCACCCTGTCCAGCCCCTTAAAAAATAAATAAATAAGATATTATAAATGAAAAATTGAATCACAGCTCAGCAATTAGCTGACTCACAAATTGGGCTCAGCTGGATTGACGGCTGGGAATATAGGCCATGACGTCCCATGACGTCCCATGACGTCCCATGACGTCCCATGACGTCCCATGACGTCCCATGACGTCCCATGACGTCCCATGACTTCCCATGACTTCCCATGACTTCCTATATCCATTCTCAAACATCAAAATTTGTATCGTTTTCTTTCTCATTACTGCTCTTATTGTTAAATGAGTCCAATCTGTGAATTTAAAGAACTAAGTTGTCTCAGCTGCTTCACTCTCCCTTCTCTTTATTTAGAAACATCCCAGAGGGGAAGTCAAGAAAGAAAATACTATGGTAACCTTGGGTGACCTTTGACACCGGGTGACGTAACCTGTCAAAGGTCTTGCTCATCCATTTCTCTTGCAAATGACGAGACGATAAATGAAGTTTATGGAGAACCTTTCAGGCGGCACACTGCGGCGACACCTCCCACAAATGAACATCTGTGTGCACGCACGAAAAATACAGCAAGACCTTTAATCACACGTCCATCACACTGCAGCTATTTCAAGTGTGTTTTGGTGCACGGCAATGGAAACCATGTCTAGTTGTGTGTGTGTGTGTGTGTGTGTGTGTGTGTGTGTGTAAAGAGATTGAATTAGTGGGCGCTCGCCTGATTGCGTGCTGTGTGGTGTGCGCACGTACACATTTCTTTTTACGGTGCAATAATGTGTATACGCGTGTGTGTGTTGCGGCACCTTTGGCTAATGACAGATGCAATAAAACATTTGTAAAGGATGAGACCATCCATCATGTTGTGCAGGACACAGAGAAACAGGCTTAAAAGCACAAGCAGGAGTCCCTCACACGGGGCGGGGGGGAAGGGGACATGTAGGGGGGGGGTAACTAAATTTATATCATATTACACATTGAAATGTGACCTCGTAATGACATCACTGAAATTCAATCAGGCCCTGCCTCAGTATGACTTAAGGTACAGCAGCGTCCTCATGTGAAAGGGGAAAATTGAATACAGTGATTTTGTTGTTGTTTTGATGGCGTTCCCAGCTGAAGGTTTCACATTGATTTCAACATCGGTGACGCTGAAAGAGTCCAGTGTTGGAGCATCCGACGGACCCCCGCTCAGCAACCGCTCAGCAACCGCTCAGCAACCGCTCAGCAACCGCTCAGCAACCGCTCAGCAACCGCTCGGCAACCGCTCGGCAACCGCTCGGCAACCCCTCGGCAGCCGTTCGGCAAACGCTCAGCAACCGTTCAGCAACCGTTCAGCAACCGCTCAGCAACCGCTCAGCAACCGCTCAGCAACCGTTCAGCAACCGCTCAGCAACCACTCAGCAACCGCTCAGCAACCGTTCAGCAACCGTTCAGCAACCGCTCAGCAACCGCTCAGTAACCGTTCAGCAACCGCTCAGCAACCGCTCAGCAACCACTCAGCAACCACTCAGCAATCGTTCCGCAACCGCTAAGCAACCACTCGGCAACCGCTCGGCAACCGTTCGGCAACCGCTCAGCAACCGTTCAGCAACCGTTCAGCAACCGTTCAGCAACCGCTCAGCAACCGCTAAGCAACCGCTCAGCAACCGTTCCGCAACCGCTAAGCAACCGCTCAGCAACCGCTAAGCAACCGCTCAGCAACCGTTCCGCAACCGCTAAGCAACTGCTCAGCAACCGCTAAGCAACCGCTCAGCAACCGTTCCGCAACCGCTCAGCAACCGCTCAGCAATCGTTCCGCAACCGCTAGCAACCACTCAGCAACTGTTCAGCAACCGTTCAGCAACCGCTCAGCAACCGCTCAGCAACCGCTCAGCAACCGTTCAGCAACCGTTCAGCAACCGCTCAGCAACCGCTCAGCAACCGCTCAGCAACCGCTCAGCAACCGTTCAGCAACCGCTCAGCAACCGCTCAGCAACCGTTCAGCAACCGCTCAGCAACCGTTCAGCAACCGTTCAGCAACCGCTCAGCAACCGTTCAGCAACCGTTCAGCAACCGCTCAGCAACCGTTCAGCAACCGCTCAGCAACTGTTCAGCAACCGTTCGGCTAAAATGAAGGAGAAGACTTAGCGCCCGGATCGGACAAAGCGGGCGTCCGATCAGCCGTCGCCATCAGCAACACGGTGCTATTATTATTGGTGTCTCTGGGGAGGAAAGAAGGTGGAGATCCTAAGGAGGACAGGCAGCGCAGGTATGAACCAGGTGCAACCCCAAAAGACGGGTCTTCATTCCCCGCTCACACACCAGATCCAGAGGAGCCGGAGCTCGCTCCACCGCGCCGATGCCCAACAACCATGGTCACCGAGCAAGAGCGCGACTCCGTCCGTCACTTGATGTTGGTCTGTCTGCTTCCACAGCTGGATGAGGATGGAATTTAAAGACATGATGTGAAAATGTCCGTCCACGGTGCCTGCGTCCAAGCCTCAGCAAGAAGGAACTACGAGCTGGTAGAACAACAACCACCATCCATGACTGTGTGAGCGGAACCCCGCCCTGAGGTTCTCAGTATTTGGCTAAAGACTTTTAGTATTTACAAGAAGAATCAGCGTGAATGACACGTCACTGTGGTGGTGACCTGCTTGACTTGTGACTGTGATTTGAAAATGGCATCAAGGTCGCAGGGTCAGCAGGACTCAGCAGCAGCAGCATCCTTCACCATGTCATTGCCTCAAAAACCTAAATTGCTAACCTATAAGTCCTCAGTTGCTATAATAACCCTTTAATAATGATTCTGCAGCAAAACAATCTGCCAAAAACTCAAATTGCAGTTGATAAAGCAGCAGCCAGAACACAGGGGGCTTGCAGGCGGCCTCCATGTTTGTTGTAATGAGGACTAAAAGCATCCCAACCCAGGAACATTGTGCTTCCACTTCCCGGCCGGTAGATGGGATTTAACTACGACAACTTGAATGCAGTATTAGCATTTTGGTTAATAACTCTCTGTTGCAGCCAGGGGAAAGAAAAGAAGACTTGTGCTGTTCACAATCCTACAGTAAACGGCTACCGTGGTTACCAACGTGGAGCATCTTCAAACACCTGCGGCTTGAACCTGACGGACCGGATGGGGGAACATCCATTTTTCTTCAGCTGATCCTCGTCACCATAGAATTAAAACCCACTCCCTCATTCCAAATAGAAACATAATGACAAGAGATAACAGCTTACGTAAAATAATGTTAAGAAATGCAGAAAACAGAAACAGAAAAGTACCGTGAAACACGGATGGACAAGGCCCACACTACGTAGTGCAGTGTTCTTCCTGTCGCTCCTCCAGCAGCGTCTCCTGTCTATCTGTCTCCTGTCTGTCTCCTGTCTATGTGTCTTGATGTTTGTTCTTCCGTCATTTATTTAAGTGGAGGACACATCTCCACATGAAGCAGCTGATACATCATCTCTGGCCACAGAAGGAAACGCTCAACATCACATATTGAGGCTCCTGGAGAAGAAACGTCAAATGACAGCAGCACTACTTTATATCACATTACGTCATATCAACAGAAAACAAGAGTTATGGCATATGTTTATAAATCATCCTGCATCAATCTGAGGTGCCGTTTCTAGTAGTTTTACTATTTACTGCAGGTACTCCTCACATAATGACAAAGTTATACTGTCTAAATATACATACTGTATATAATATATATACAGGTACTTTTCACTTAATGACAGAGTTATATACTGTATATATACATATATCATATATATACAGGTACTCCTCACTTAATGACAGAGTTATATACTGTATATATACATATATCATATATATACAGGTACTCCTCACTTAATGACAGAGTTATATACTGTATATATACATATATCATATATATACAGGTACTCCTCACTTAACGACCGAATTCCGTTCCTACAACCAGGTCGTTAAAGGAATTGGTCGATAAACGAGGACCCGTGTTATTTCACGGTAAGGGGGCGTGGCTGGTATATATAGTGTATATAGTGTAAGTACTGTAAATTGTATATAAAGTATATATAGTATATACAGTGTATATGGTGTATATAGTATATATAGTGTATATAGTATACATAGTATATATAGTGTATATAGTGTATATAGTGTATATAGTATATAAAGTGTATATAGTGTATATAGTATATAAAGTGTATATAGTGTATATAGTATAAAAAGTGTATATAGTGTATATAGTATATAAAGTGTATATAGTGTATATAGTATATAAAGTGTATATAGTGTATATAGTTTATAAAGTGTATCTAGTGTATATAGTATATAAAGTGTATATAGTGTATATAGTATATAAAGTGTATATAGTGTATATAGTATATAAAGTGTATCTAGTGTATATAGTATATAAAGTGTATATAGTGTATATAGTATATAAAGTGTATATAGTGTATATAGTATATAAAGTGTATATAGTGTATATAGTATATAAAGTGTATATAGTGTATATAGTATAGCAGGAGAAACATTGATTTTAATGAATTGAATGAATAAAATCAATGTATTTCTATTTGATATGAATGATACTTCTACTATCTGAACCCTCTGGGAGAAATGACTTCTCTGCGTGTGACCCATTCTAGTATGTCAGGATCTAGGAGCAGTGGCTGCCATGCAGCGGCGCCGGCGACCTACTCCAGATCTTGAGTGATGCCTTGCTCAGGGGCATTGGCAGCAGCGTCTAACCCCAACCTGCGTGTCTTAAAGGTGGTGGAGGAAACCCAGGGAACATGGGGAGAACATGGTGGCTCCACACAGAAAGGCCCTTGTGGAGGGAACAGTGCTCACCACTGAGCCACAGTGGCCCCTAAAGGATGATTTTAATCTTATACACTTTATCTTATAGTCATTTATTTGTTTTTAATGTCCGACAAAGTATGTACGTATATATTTATGTATGTATGTATGTATGTATGTATGTATGTATGTATGTATGTATGTATGTATGTATGTATGTATGTATGTATGTATGTATGTGTGCATTATTATTATTATTATTGTCATTATTATTATTATTATTATTATTATTATTTAGCAGGAGTAGAAGAGTTGGTCGTGGTTGTAATTGAAGTGTATTTGAAATAATTATAAGTTGTAATAAAATGTTTTAAAAGAATCATCAGAAGTTTAGAAACACCAACTAGAGGAAAACCACGGTTTCCTCCGTCACCACTCGCCCTTTTTGGATCCCAATGAAAACAATAGAAGTAGTAATTAGAAATATCATTCCCCAGCGGAGCTGTCAATAAGCGATACTGCTGTCACTGCAGTATCCACGGCGACGGCCAACAGCCATCTGAAGTTTTGTCTTTGTGACAGTCTCCCTCTGATCAAAACACCGGTCGCTCCGGGAGACGCACGTTAACAACCGTTTAATGACGAGGGAAAGTTTGCGTTTGTGTTTGTTTTGCTGCTTCCCGTCCGGCGCGCCACACGGCGGCGGGGGGGGGGGGGTGGTTTTGTTTTTTCTACTTCTACTTCTTCTTTTTTTTTTTTTTTGTTGTTCCACGCTGGTGGGTGTGTTTGATAGGAGGCAGGCGGGCGCGGCGTTTCCTGTTGAATCAACATCATCAACATCAACAATGTGAAAAAAAAGAAAGAAAGAAAGAAAGAAAGAAGGAAACAAGCGGCAGCGAGATGTGAATGAATATTCCTCACCTGTCTGCCCGTGTTGACTCCGCTTGTTTGGATTTCACAGTGGGGGAAAAAAATAAAGGAGTATATTTACTTTTAATTGAAAGGAAATTAAAGACGCATCTACATCCGCATGTGACAAAGGCAGATCACAAGGCGGGGGGGGGGGGGGCTGATAGCTTTTGTTTAAGATGGATTTCATAAAGAACCCCCCCCCCCCCCCCCCCCCCCCCCACTGATAATGACGGAAAAATAACAAGTGGGAAAAAAAAAAAAAGAGAAAACAGTCTTGGACATTTCTCCAAATACAATTACCTCTGCATCACCTGATTCAATCACATGCATTTGCATTCTGTTTGCATGCAGTGTTCCGTGAACCAGCAAACAAGGCAGAATAAATCTGATGTGTTTTCATGCTTATGGCTGCTCCTCTGTTTGCAACATTTTATTCTGAATATTTGAATTCTTATGAATTGGTAAATAACTGCACACGAACGCACGTGAAGCGAGGCGGATGAATGTTCAGAACTCGGAGAGGTTGTTGTTGTTTTTTGGTTTTTTTTGGTGAAACGGTAGTTTCATGTTTCCCGGCTGGCGAGCGCCGGCAGATGAATGTTTGACCGCGTGTGATGAGGCTTAAGTGCGGATCAAAGCCGGCGCAGCGTCGACGCCGCTTCTGAGCCATGTTGTCGCCGGCGCCGTGACGGAGCAGCGCGAGGACGACGCCGGCGGACGCCCAGATCTGGGCTGAGACGGAGCCATGACACCCGAGAATGACACCTGCTCCACCTCCTCCTCCACCATCTCCTGCTCCACCTCTTGCTCCACCTGCTCCCCACTCTGTCTGACTGCTCCGTTCTCATGGTGGGTCACAACAGTTTTGAAGGTCTCACCTCTGACAGGTGAGTTGAGCCCTGAGCCTCTTTCTGCCTCGTTGCTCCGCAGTGGAAGCTCTCCTGTCAATGCTGATCAATTCTGTTCTTTTCTCTTCTGATGCCAATGACTCTGCTTCGCTGCCAATGATCGAAATAAGGTTTTGGCTAAAAAAGTGTCGTTTTTCCTTGAGTCAGCTTTGTATTTCTCTTGAAATCTTAATGAATTGTGACAAATAGGCTTCATTGAAAACAAACAGAAGAAAAAAGCATCAAATCAGCAGAGTCTAGCGTTTTGGAACCCCCCCCCCGCCCACACACACACACACACACACACACACACGGCAGCATCAAAGCGCTCGTCTCCCTCCAGCGTCACAGGAATACACAAGGCAGGTCAAAGGTCGCTGCCATCGTGACACGCAATCACTCGTCTTCCTCCATTAATATCGCTAATGACGATTATCCTCCTGCCCCCGAGGTGGCTGCTCCGCTGATGTACGACCGGACGCTTCCTGGATGCATGGCGTTAGCACGTTAGCGCGTTAGCATGATGCGGCGGCACATTGTCCAACACGCAGCAGCTTGATGAGTATTTCAATTTGTAACATAAAAAACATTGTAATGCATTATATTTAAGCACTAAGGGACTTGGATGACGGGAAACGCATGCAAACGACCAAACGTCCAAATGACTAAAATAACTGAAATGAAATTTTTTTTTATTCGATTTGCTTCTCATGCAGCCGATGAATGTTGTTATTAAGCATTCCTGTGCCGTGGAGGAACTCTGCTTATGGATATCTTAAAGACGTTCTTGCACCAGAGGGTCCCCGGCTGCTTATTTTCCACACAACACGACGGCTTCTCTCCAAGATCAAGTCCTTTATTCCCCCGGCGATGAAACATAATAGGCCCATATACCCCTAAGCTTCAGAGCACAAATGAAAGACAAAGAGCGCGAGTCAGCTCTCGATAGACAAACCAATTGTTAGGCTTGTGTAATTGGTTAAAGCATACCATCCACAAAGAATTGTTTTAAGTACGAGATGAATGGGCTTTTGAGTTCTCTCTCTTCTTTTCATAAATTGCCGTCTCCCTCCTCTTCCCATGTGCACTCGGTACATATTAACTCACAAAATAAGCACACATCCAGGCACTTCTCATGTTAAACGCTGGTAGCACATCACAAGGCTTAAGTAGAGTCTGTGCGTGGCAGCGCCGTGCGAGCAGCTGACGGCGCACCGCCGAGCTATACTGTAATAACTAAGGAGACTATTTACCCTTAATTGATATGGCCTTTCTTAGTATAAAAAGAGCAATTATTTCTAGCGCTGCACGCCTCTCATGTGCACAGTAAGACATCAACACAAAGTGCCCAGAGTGAAACCAACCAACTCACCATCGCAGGAAACACAGCAGCTGAAAAGACTCTGACACAGGTTTTCATCTTCCCCTCTTTTCCTGCTGATGCTGAGAGCGCCACACAGGCAGCTTGGAGATGATGAAATAAAATAAACAGTTGGCTGTATCATGTCAAATGAATATATCAACAGTATTTATTAGGCATCAAAGTCAATGACACATGGCGAGCGAAAGACATCAAACAAGGAGTCCTTGTTGGAGAGGATGCTACTGGTTACAGGCCACGCCCACGCCTTACTTTGTCCAGGAAAAGAAATGGCGTCGTGTGCATCAACATCAACGTCCGGGCACGACGGACGTTGATGTTGATGAGTCCAACTCAGCCCAACTCACTGTGTTCCATCACAAGCAGTCCAAGCGTCAGCAACACCACCGCGAGAGGACCGAACAACATGAGACTTAGATTCCAAAAGCACGACGGCGGTGACAGATGATCTGCTGCATCCGTCCAACGCAGAGTGTTGGACTGTTCAGACTGTTCAGACTGTTCAGACTGTTCAAACTGTTTAAACAGTTCAAACTGTTCAAACTGTTTAAACTGTTCAAACTGTTTAAACAGTTTAAACAGTTCAAACTGTTCAGACTGTTCAAACTGTTCAAACTGTTCAAACTGTTCAAACTGTTCAAACTGTTTAAACTGTTCAGACTGTTCAGACTGTTCAGACTGTTCAGACTGTTCAAACTGTTCAAACAGTTCAAACAGTTCAAACAGTTCAAACTGTTCAAACTGTTTAAACTGTTCAGACTGTTCAGACTGTTCAGACTGTTCAAACTGTTTAAACAGTTCAAACTGTTCAAACTGTTTAAACTGTTCAAACTGTTTAAACAGTTTAAACAGTTTAAACAGTTCAAACTGTTCAGACTGTTCAAATTGTTCAGACTGTTCAAACTGTTCAAACAGTTCAAACTGTTCAAACTGTTCAAACTGTTCAAACTGTTTAGACTGTTCAAACTGTTCAAACTGTTCAAACTGTTTAGACTGTTCAAATTGTTCAGACTGTTCAAACTGTTCAAACAGTTCAAACTGTTCAAACTGTTCAAACTGTTCAAACAGTTCAAACTGTTCAAACTGTTCAAACTGTTCAAACTGTTTAAACTGTTCAAACTGTTTAAATTGTTCAAACTGTTTAAACAGTTCAAACTGTTCAAACTGTTCAAACTGTTCAAACTGTTCAAATTGTTCAAACTGTTCAAACTGTTCAAACTGTTCAAACTGTTTAAACTGTTCAACCTGCACGACCTTCAGGACAATGACTGATTTGAAACAGGATTTAAAGACACGTAAATACAACAAACAGCATTGAAAATAAAGCTTGTTTTACTGGAACCCACATTTCCTTTGTCGTCTGTGTGGAGGTTCATCCTCAAGCTGAAGTTATTTTCAGTCTGACACGAGTCGACATGAATGAGTCTGTTTTGGGTAAAAAGCTCCAAAGCGCGTGACCTTGAAGGGACAAACTTCATGGTCCTGCAACAATCGTTCCTGGTGACGGAGGCGTGGCTGCTGCTCGTTCCTAAAGACGTGGCTTCCCTTCGTCCTCTCCAGAAATGACATTTTAGCATTGTGCATGTTCTGCTGCTGGGTGGGGGCTGTACATGCAGCCCCGCCCGCTCTCCTCCATCTCCACTGGCACGTTTCCTTACGCATGTGGCTTTATTAGAAATGTATTTATTTTGCAGGCGTAACAGAAAAAAACCAAGTCGGCGCCGTTGAACATAAAAAGCAATCAGCCCACGTGATTTAACAACAACCTGAGCCCGTTAAACAAACTCCACCAGCACCATCCCAGAGAAAATGATCCACGACGTATCAGCACCCCCCTCCTCCATCACCCCATCTCCACGACAGGCAGGCTGGGTGCAGGGTGCCGGGTGGCGGGTGCCGGGTGGAGGATGGCGGGTGGAGGGTACTGGGTGGAGGGTGCTAGGTAGAGGGTGCTGGCTGCATGGTGCTGGGTGGAGGGTGCTGGGTGGAGGGTGGAGGGTGCTGGGTGGAGGGTGCAGGGCAGACGGCTCTGGGTGGAGGGCGGCGTGTTCGGGGGCTGTCTGCTCAGAAATGGCTCCTCTGCTGTGGAGGGAGAAGGCGGCGGCGGAACGAACGCACCACCCGATATCTATGTACAACATCGCCAATGGAAAAACAATTAAATGAGATTGATGGAGAGATAGGGATTGGAGGGGGGGGGGGGGGGGGCTAGATGAACGGAGGAGGAGTGGGGGTGCGGGGTGGGGGTGGGCAGTTGGATGGTGCTGTCTATCCCTGTTTGCGTACCTCCTGGTGCCACAAATGTCAGCTTTGAGCAGTTTGCGGACTCCCCGCTAAGCTCTTGGCCGGCGCCGATCCAAAGCGGCTCCGTCTTCTGGACTCTTGGCATTAGCGCGCAGCAGCCGTGGCCGTCGCCGTGCCATCGCCGCGCCACGGCTCCACAAAGCGCCGCTATCTGGAAAATATCCGGCGCTCCTCAAGCTTTTTGTTTGCCTTGAAACCGCTCACGTCTACAACTTCAACTCCTGTCCAAGAAGAATCTCTGCGCTCTCCAACGCTTTGTTCCGGTCGTAGTTTGAAGGGGTTTTTTTGGGGCGTAGAGGGATCTAAGGTGAGGAGCCTGGTTTTGGATCAACAGCCGTACGGCACCACAGTCGTCATGATTACATGTGGCCGAGAGTTTGGAGCGCCAGAGTTAGTGGACGAGCGGGAAGAACAGTTCAATATTCCTCCGAAGGATCGTGTTGGAAATACTACGACGCGCCTTACGAGTCGTGACATCACTAATCACTCATGACACCCCTGATCACTCATGACATCAGGAGTCACGTCTCTGATCCAAGATCAGATCCGCTTTCCCCGTGCGCTGAGACAATTGACTGTTGTCAGGAGGTCATCGTCAAAATGTGATGATTATGCAACAACAAAAAAAATATCATATTTTTATTTAACCATGTTATTTTCACGTTGATAGCAACTCCATGAACGCATAAGGGAATCCAAGATGACACCGCAAACAAACATTGAAGTCCAGAACCGGAAAATGGTATAAAGACGTATTACATACACATGAATATAACTTTTGTCTGTGATGTGGTGTTTATCTGTCTGGTTTTCATAGCTATGAATATGGGAATGAATGAGAACGTTAACTGTAGGATAAGCAGCAAATCCAGAGGGTTGACCCAAAATCCAGGGCAGGACTTTCACTTTGCGGAGCAGGAAGTTGAGTTGCTGCCCGAGATGAACCAGGAGTTTAAAAGCAGCAGCAGACTGAGCAGTGACACGTACGAGGCACAAAGAACAGCTTTTTTCCAAGTCATCCTGTTTCACTGAGACATTAACTATTGAAGGCAACTGCCTCGAAAAGTGATGATGAGAAAAAAAGAAAACGTGGAAAAAATAAAGACACTGCTAAAAAAAAATGCTGCTATTGTAAAAAAAAAAACGGCAGGTATTGTTTAAAGATAAAGACGAAGCCC
>NC_137190.1:1978026-1980526 GCF_960531495.2 Zeus faber | reverse complement strand
ATAACTAGCTCTTAACCTTTGACAGAATTCCACAGAAACTGTTCATCATCGCCCCCTGCTTTGATTAATTTTTACACAAGTGCAGACACACACACACACACACACACACACACACACACACTTGGACGACAAACACACTCCTTCTGGCTCAGATGAACACATGCCCTTAAATTCACACACAATCCCACCGATAACCACAACCTGCATGCTGATGCATTATGATGACACACACACACAACACACACACACACCCAACACACACACACACACACATGCACACACACACACACACACACACACACACACACCCAACACACACACACACACACACAACACACACACACCCAACACACACACACACACGCGCACACAGACAGACACACACACACACACCCAACACACACCCACACGCGCACACATACACACACACACACACACACAGATGGACAGACACACACACACACCCAACAAACACACACACACACACACACACAGACACGCACACACAGACACACACACACACACACACACCCAACACACACCCACACGCGCACACATACACACACACACACACACACACACACAGACGGACAGACACACACACACACAGACCCACACGCGCGCGTGCGCACACACACACACACATTCAACCACACACACACACACACACGCACACAGACAATCGATCCCAAACAAAACCGATAAAAATAGTGGGGTTTTTATTGTAGATCTGTTTATTTACGGCATTTAATTATTTGGTTGATTTTATTTTATTGAGTTTATTTTATTTCCTGACGTTTACATGAAACAAAAAGATCCCTGCGTGCGGTGTCGCCCCACAAGGCTGAAGAACAGAGCAAAAGTCTGAACAAACTTTTAAACGAGGCCTTGTGGATCCAATATGAGTTCGATTCATCAGCTGGATTGATTATTTAACACCTCGAATTTGTTCAGAAACAGATTTTGGTGGTACTGATGCGGTGAAATCAGTCAAAGTTTACAGACTAAATACAACATGTGTGTCCGAACCCCATTGGCTCACAGAACCAGGGCCTCAGGGGGGAGGCTCCTCCTCCAAAAAAACAGCCATTTTTGGAACAGGATTGTTTAGAGGCATGTTACAATGTCTAGAATGCATGATCTGAGTGGGATTTTCAGCAAGAAGCTTCTTAAAGATGTTTCAGGGACCTACATGAACTTGTTGGAAAGGAGGTCCTTTAAAGGACCATTCTGTATTACTGCGTGGGCCACATTTGGCCCGCAGGCCGTCAGTTGCATGTCCCGCCGTGGCTTCACAGAGCTGGAAGTCCCTTTCTCTTTCCGCAGTCAGATCTACATCCATCATCAGTTCTATGTGGTGAACAGCAGCAGAACTGATATAAACAGGTCACCCCCTTCCCCCCACACCCACACCACCAAGCCTCTCGCTCTAAACGCTGAGGATCCTTCGCACCTCATTGCACAATAAAACAGATAAAGCAGCGCCATCGCTCTATTCATCTCTTTCAAACTCCCTCTTTTCTCTCTTCCATCTGTCTCCGGCGGAGCCTCCCCTCTGTTTGTATTTATCCCTTTATATATATTCCCTCACTTAAGACAATCCCGCTGTCTCTCAGGCACCAGTCATTTCCTGGCATAATGACCGCCCTCCGCTCAGAGAGGCGGCGATGTGGGAATCTGCCGCCGCGCCGGAGGAATAGTGCGGGCGGCGACATTAGCATTGAAATAGTGATCTGCTTAGCGGCCGCTCCACGCAGCTCTTCCTGCTCCATCAGTGGCTTCCTGTCTTCTCCATGCAAATAAATAAACATAGAAATAAACCAAACTGTGGGATCACTTACCGCAGGCTGCCCCACGTAGCAGCCATTCTACTGCTCTAAGTGAACAGAGTGGCTGCTCCACAACGGCTCTCTGTCCTTAATTGTAGTTCTGTGAATGTTTCAAATGGAAATCCGGAAGATCTTTTCATCCAAAAATCTCATATTTACGTAGCTGACATTTTTGAGGACGTGCTCCTCTGTGCGATGTTTCCACGGTGGCTCCTCGTGGTCAGTCAACTGTTGATATGGATGAAGATTCACAAAAAATTACAAAAAATCTCTAGGGACCAAGAAAAACAAACAAATCAATGGATGAGAAGATATAAAGGAAAGTGACGAGGACGAGAGGAAACCTGGAAAAGTGTCTCCAACCTAATACTTTTTTTGAAATGATGACTTACATTTTAGATTGCATTCAGATTATTAAAAATAAATCAAACTATACTGAATAAATAAATTCAAAATCAAACTTTTGAGTATTTTTATAGCGCTTTAATTAATTCACAAAATAAACAAATAAATCAGTCTTTCTAAAAACAGATAATAATAATAATAGTAATAACAGAACAATAATAATAATAATAGTAATAAGAGTAAATAATCATAATAATAGTAATAGTAATAGTAATAATAATAAAAATAATAATTCTAATGATAATAATAAAGAAATAAACACAACA
>NC_137190.1:1965526-1973026 GCF_960531495.2 Zeus faber | reverse complement strand
GGTGGAGAGGGGATAACTAGGAGGGTTAGTGTCTGCCCAAGAAAGAGAGAGAGAGAGAGAGAGAGAGAGAGAAATAAGGAGATGTCTCTTTTATTTACCCGGGGACACCTCATGCTCCAGTGCCCCTCGTTAGGAAGTGGGAGAACATGGCGGACCCTTATCACCCAATTTGCTGCCCGCGTCTCCGCGCTTCTCAATTGATTTCTGTGACAGAGTCAGAAGTCATTTTTCAAAACCTCCGTCATCCTCTCTCCGTCCGTGATTCCCTCTCTCCTCTGTCTCTCTCTTCATCCCGTTCTGTCTCAGATGGGCTGTTTGTCTCTCTCTCCCTCTTTCTCCCTCTCTCTCTCTATTTAATGCCAAAAGCAAAGGGCCGTGCCGATGGCGCGTAATCATGGCATGAAGATGTCTGCGAGACAGGCATAAAAAAAGTGCATCAAATAGCCCTCACGTGCGTTAAATGTGGACTATTTCACAGATGTTTTATGAAAATGAGAATTAGGACATGCTTGAAGCGCGCTGATGATAAATCCTCGCTAAGCTTTAATTATAATGTAGTAAAAAAAAAGGGGCCGTCCACTGGCACGTACAACTTTTAAAGTGTATTAAATGCTGCAATCATATTTTAAAAATGCTATAATCTCTCTATATAATTAGAATTTCATGCGTAATTGAGAGTGCGCACCGCAGGTCAAGGTGAGAGTTAATTCTCACACATCGAACCTTCCGCAGCACAATGACAACAGCGGTTCAGATGCATGAACAACACGAACAATACTATTGTTCTTATTAATACCAAGACGTCCCCGAGGAAGGACGGGAAACAAAATCTCCCAAAGTAACTCGCATTTTCACAGACTTAGTGGAAGGAGTCCTCAGCTAATATCCCATAATAGGTAAGCCTATAATGTGTATATTATACACATTATATATACACAGTAAATAATTAATACTGTGTATGTATATTATATATACACAATATATATATATATTATATATATATATATATATATATATATATATATATATACTGTATATACACAAAGACACACTATTTATATGCATTGCTTTTCATTTTTTACAATTACATTTAATAAATTATAATTAATTTGTAATTTGTATTCCCTATATTTCCTGCTCCTTATTGTATTTTATCTTCTGAAAAAAAAGGAGAAAGCAGATTAGCTTTCTTCTTTTTTTGCCCACATGCACCAAGTCCACCATTATAAATCAAATATATATACTATATCTAAAACATATCACAGTAGTTAGTTCGAATCTGCAACTATTTTTTATTGGCAAAATTCTTGCTTTTTCTTTCCTTTTGAGTTATTTCTTCAGCAGCGCACATTTCGATATTTGATGAAATATGTAAACAATTTACAGTCTGGATTTATTTTGTTCTTATTTATTTAACCTTTATTTAGAGGGGTTATCTCACGGAGACACGGGTCTCGTTCTCAAGGGAGACCTGGATGTGTGATATCATGAAAGCAATAACACACCGGCGTCCCTTTCCGCCAGCGCAGTGAGACCCGCGAGCGAGGGGGAGACGTGCGGCGCTGAGTGGCGGCTATCAGGTGACCACTTGACACGGGTCAAGCGGTCGGGCTGATCAGATGGAGAGGCGGGCGGGGGTGGGCGGGGCGGGGGCGGGGCAGGGGGTCGCCACTAACAAGGCCACTTGTGAGGCGGGACGGCTTTAAGTACAGCCAGCCATTAGGGGGGACATCGTTCACACCGACTCAAGTATGAAATGATATGTGAGGAGAGATTATCACAGGGTCATCTCAAGAAGACATGGATCTGGAGAGGAACCTCGTTAACACTTTCACCCGGAGGAAGGCAGGAAACCCATCACAATGGTGTCGTTTATCTGTTCATTTTTCCCGTTTTGTGCAGGTAGGAAAGGTATTATCTTATTAAAAGACCAACCAGACAACAAAACGCGGTTGGTTTGAGAGTCTTCCAAAGAGAAGTGTGTGTTTAGTCTCCATTTATCTGTCAACACTCTGGTGGCGGTGAAAGAGGCCCGTCGCGTTTTTAAAATGACACAGTTTAGCCGTGAAAGACGAGACTTCCCAAGTCTCCAATTATCATCTCAAACCTTTTCATACTCGGTTCACACGCAGCTCCAGCTTGCGGAGTACGTTTCTTCTTTTATTTTGCACTGATGGCCCCCATTGATTCGGGGCCAAAGGAGAGAGCGCTCAGGCATTCGAGATAGTCGCCCTCCCGCACATCTCCGAGGACCACGCCCGCCCCCTCCACATCATGGAAGTGGAGATAAAGGCTCGCCAGGCGTGAAAAGTTGCGGGCCAAAAGTTTTAGCTGAGGAAAGAGAAGGAACGGGGAAAATCAGGGAGGAAGTTTAAGCTGTGGAGCCCTTCCCCTGAAGGCAAGCTGGCCTGCCATCTGTGCAGGCACTCTCGCCATGGCCACCACCCCTGGAAGAGAGAGGAGGAGAGAGGAGGTGGGGAGGATGCCAGGAGAGAGAGAGAGAGAGAGAGAGATGGTGAGAGAGAAGAAAGAGAGAGAGGCCGACTGTCAACAAGACAGAGAAACGGGGAGAAGCGATAACAGAAGAAGCAGCAAAGCAAGGGGTCAAAGACGTGAAGGAGGTGCCCGCCAGGAGCCTCCCTCTCCTCGGGCCTCGGCGGCGTATCTGCACCCGACTCCTCCGGGAGAGCCGAACCTCGGCTCCGGGAACCGGAACGGAACGGGAGAGCGAAGCGCCCGACGAGCAGACGGGAGCCCGGCCGGTCCGCCGCCGACACAGAGTCCACTTTCTGACCAGAAAGGATCCCGGTTTTGTTGCCTTTTCCCCCCCTTTCCTTTACTCCCCTTTCCTGGGAAAATCTGCCAGAGCTTATACATCGAAGCCAACACATGAACTTTCAATCAGGGATTAGCCGGATTTTCCAATGTGGATCTTCTTTTGTGAATTTGGCCAGCGTCGCCTGTGTCGTTGGCAAAGGGAACGTAAATAGAATATGATCCCTGGGCCAAGGGGATTGCCTCGCTTATTTCAAAGAAAGACTTCAAAACCAGGGCCCACTTAGCCCTCTCCACCAGCGTGATGTTTCTGCGGTTTTGAAGTGCGTCCTCCACATGTCAGACCACCAGAATAGGCCCGGGCCAAGTAGGCACGGACAGACACGCTCCCATCATGCACTTTGTCCGCATGGCCAACAGTCGTGAAAAAAAGAGAGGAAGAAAAGTGTGTTTGAGCGAGAGAGACAGAGAGAGAGAGATGAAGTGAGAAGATGAGAGCAGCGGGTGAACGAGGGTTTTGAGACATGGAAAATGATGGTAAAGAGAAGAAATGACAGAAGATGAAAATGAAAGGTTGCTCACTTTGTGACATTCCTTCCGCCGAACCCCCTTTGGCCCATCCTCCATGTCTCCACCCCCCCTCTCTCTCGTCATCATTGTCCCAAGTGCTAATGTCCAGTCTTTGCAGATCTAGATGCTAATCCTAGCTTACCGTGCTGGTGGTTCTGATAACAGAGGCCCTGCCGTCGGACGCCTGGTGCTATGGGAGCGCTGCATGCGACCACAGGCCACCGCAGAAGAGGGAGCCCTGTCGCCCACTTCTTCTGAAGAAAAATCACATTTGAGTGTTTGCAGACATATACACACACACCGACAATACACAAACACTATATATAAACGGTATATATATATATATAAACTGTATATATATATATATATATATATATATATATATATATATATATATATATATATATATATATATATATATATATATATATATATATATATATATATATATATATACTATATATAAACTGTATATATATATACGTATATACTACATATACAGTATATATGTAGTCGTAGAAAGGCGTGCTGGCCAACAAAACACACATTAATAGGCACCGACACAAACAAATGCTGAAGAAAAACTTTCGAAAAAAATAAAATAATGAAGCAAAAAAACAAAATGGTTCTCTCTCACACACACGCATAGAGGAGAGCAGGCCTATAGGACACATACACTAAAAGACTACATTCACCAAGACAAACACAGAACAAAATAATAATAAAAAAACGACTGAAAACACTTGGAAACAAACAAATTCGCTCTCACACACAAATGCAACCCACGAGGACTTAAAACTTCCTCATGGACAGAAGTTTTATCTTTAAAAGGAACAATGGGCAAATATGCCACCCAATAGAGCATTGTGTTTGTTCTTTAAATGTCAGAGTGAAAATCCCCCCTACTTTGAGGAAGATAGGGGGCTTTTAATCAGCCAGCGGACGCCCATCACTCACCACTTGGCTCAGGCCGCCGCGCAGCCGCGCCACACCGAGTAAAAAGATTATCTACAACTTCCAATTGGCTCTCTGCAAGCCTGCATCCACCCCCCCCCCCCCCTCACTCGCTCTCATCTCAGCGGCCCCCCCGTAGCGAGGGGGCCGCCAGTCAGGTAGATAACCTCCCACTGAGTATTCCTCAGACGTGGACAGGCTTGTCACCGCGCTGGTGGAGGGAGGGGGTTGTAATCAGAGACGATTGGCTCAATGATCACACACACACACACACACACACACACACACACACACACACACACACATACACACACACACACGTACACACACACACACGTACACACACACACACACACACACACACACACACACACACATACAAGCACACACATACACACATACACACACACATACACATACATACATATATATACATACACATACATACATATATATACATACACATACATACATATATATACATACACATACATGCATATATATACATACACATACATACATATATATACATACACATACATACATATATATACATACACATACATACATATATATACATACACATACATACATATATATACATACACATACATACATATATATACATACACATACATACATATATATACATACACATACATACATAAACATACATACGTACCCACAAACAGCCATCCCCCCCTTTTAGGAATGAAACACAAAACGTGATCTGGACTTACTGGACTGACTGGACCGACTGGCCTGACTGGACTGACTGGCCTGACTGGACTGACTGGCCTGACTGGACTGACTGGCCTGACTGGACTGACTGGCCTGACTGGACTGACTGGCCTGACGCAGGCTTAACAAGCGGTGTGTTGCTCAGGGGCACAGCGGCAGCAGCACCTGCTCCTTCATGCTTAACATTTGTTTGAATTCAGGGTTTTTGGTTTTTATCGCTGTTATTTAACTTATTGCTGCTCCTGCTGCTTTGTTCTGCGTGTAAATCCGTGTCGAAACAAACAAACTCTTCTTTTGTTTGTGGCTGGGAGTTGCATGTTACACACCTTCGCCACGGTGTGTGTGTGGCGGAGTTGTGCGTGCACGTGTCGGGGTTGTGTGTGTGTGTGTGTGTGTGTGTGTGATTATGATACTGTGCTGTATCGAAATACACTTTGCTTTCAGCCTGAAGGCACTCGCTGCTGTGCACAGTTGTGTGCGTGTGTGTGTTGAGGTACGCGTGTATACGTGTGAGTGTGTGTGTGTGTGTGTGTGTGTGTGCATGTATGTGTGTGTGTGTGTGTGAGTGTGTATGTGTGTGTGTGTGTGTCTGTGTGTGTGTGTGTGTGTGTGTATGTGTGTGTGTGTGTGTGCATATGTGTGTGTCTGTATGTGTGTGTGTGTGTGTGTGTGTCTGTATGTGTGTGTGTGTGTGTGTGTGTGTGTGTGTCTGTGTGTGTGTGTGTGTGTGTATGTATGTGTGTGTGTGTGTGTGTGTGTGTGTGTGTGTGTGTGTCTGTATGTATGTGTGTGTGTGTGGGGGGGGGGGTGAAGGGAGCAATGGGGTGCGGCGGGCGGGGTTGGGTCGGGGCGGGGAGGGGTGGGTGGAGGATTAGATGCTACGCCTGAAAACTGCACTAAATTGAGCCCTCAATGTTTATTTTTGCACTTTGAATTGTAAATTAAAAAGCCACAGCGAGGATCTGCTGCTTTTCTGTTTGTCTCGCTGCAAATGAGATTGTTCCTCTTGACTAAGAAAGCAAACGCTGGAGCCGAGAGGCAGGAGGAGCGGCGCTAAAGGTGCATGTTTACCTGCATGCGTGTGTATGTGTTTTTTGGCACGTTCCTGTTTTCTCATAAGCCGCTTTTTATACCCAAATTGTAATTGTATTTAATCCCAGCAGAAATGACATATATCGTCTTATTGATTTGTAATGTATTTATGTTATTTAGTGCAACAACGGACAAACGTTTATCTTAAAATTCCATTTTGGAATTGTCAGATAGAAACATTTTTCCTTTTGGGATTTTGTGTTTCTAGCTCTGCGATGTCATGAGAACATCCCCCATGACTCCAATAAAGAACTAAATCCTCTGTAGATATGAATTATGAACATTAACCTTAAAATGCATTTTCACTGCGCGAGGAAAAGACGAGAATTAGAGACAGAAAAACATGATGTCACGACTGGATGCGGTTTCCATGGTAATGCATACATGTCAGGAGAAAACAAAGAAATTAAAATCTCCATCGATTCCGCCACCAACTGTGACTGTGTGCGCGCGCGCGTGTGTGTGTGCGTGTGTGTGTGTGTGTGTGTGTGTGTGTGTGTGTGTGTGTGTGTGTGTGTGTGTGTGTGTGTGTGTGTGTGTGTGTGTGGTTTTAGGATCCCACTGACATAAGAGGCCACCAGACTCAGATTCCTTCTTCTATATTTTCGTATTAGCCTCAGCCATTAAAATATCTCTATAGCGCTAAGAGTTGATTAAGCGTTTCACACACACAAAGGGCGGCGGATGGAGCTGCAGATATGAACTGGGATGTAACATGTTATGATTCTGCTTTTAATGCATTCTCTAAACGCTTTCATCAGCTCTGAAAAGTGAGAAAATATGCAGTTTCATTATCTTTCAATAGTGGATGATGAATCTATTCCAAAGGCCCCTAAACCCGTCACGCCATTTAAATGACACTGTGTGTGTGTGTGTGTGTGTGTGTGTGTGTCTGTGTTAATGTATGTACTGTATATATGTATTTATATTTGGTGTGTGATTCTCTCTCTCCCTCCCTCCCTGCCTCTCCCTCTCTCTGCCTCCCCCTGTCTCCCTCCCCCCCTGCCTCTCCCCCTGTCTCCCTCCCCCTCTGCCTCTCCCCCCTGTCTGTCTTTCTCTCTCTCTCGCTTGCTCTACTTGTTTGAAAGCTGTGCATCACTACCTTAAACTCTCCATTAATCAACCCCCCCAGCCCCACCCTCACCCTCCTTTTTAATGCCTCCCACGGTGGAGAAACGCTAAATAAAAATATATTTCTGTATGGTGGGGTGGGGTGGGGTGTGGTGCGGAGGAGTGTTGGGGGAGGGGGGTGCGGCGGGAGAGAAAATGCAACCGTATTCATTGGACCTTAAAATGTTTTGATGGTTTCTGGGAGCCACATTATATTTACATAGGAATGTGTCATTAACGTCAATGGCGCAGCAGAAA
>NC_137190.1:1955526-1958026 GCF_960531495.2 Zeus faber | reverse complement strand
GATTAAAAAAGAAAAGATGTGACAGTAAGAAACAAAATGCAAATAGTCAGAGAGCGGCAGAGCGACGACGACGGCGGGAGATAGCGCCCAGACGATGCAGGGCGGCCATAAAGGTCACACACACACACACACACACACACACACACACACACACACACACACCTGACCTACAGCACACACACACACATCTATAACGGCGCTAATCAGGAACTCACCAACAGTTCAGCTTTTGCAAGTTTTCTGGGTTTCATTGTGTTGCTCTTTTTTCTTTTTTTCTGTTTGAATTCCCCAAAGAAGAGACAGATTGCCACCGAATCAGTTCAACTTTAAAGAGGCTCAGATGGGCATCAAATCTGTCCAAATGCTCTGTACATTGACAACACGCACCAGATTTATCATTAATTTCTCATATTGGACTACTTCATTAAAAATGTTCCAGCCATGTTTACTTGAATAATCAACCAAACTAACTGTATCTAAAGCAACAGCGTGGTCTACTTTGTGAGAGGCCTCTCTGTTTGAGTGACTCGCTGCAATGTTTATTTTTCATCAAAGTTTAGATGATTAGAACGTCTTTCCCCCCATTTGAATTGGTAATACCGCTCCTTTGTTTACTCTGTGCAATTTACTAATGAAAAATATGTGCAGAAGTTATTGATTCATGACCGTAATTGTTTAATTATTAATCAGTTTAGTCTTATATTAGCATTTTAAATGCAGAAGACAGCTTGAGAAAGCAGCGACGCAGGTTCAAGTCGGTTTCTTATGCCATGGGAGACATCAAAGACACGCTTCAAATGTGTCACGCTGAGCCCCAATGTAAAGACGAGCAGCAGCGACAAGCAGCAGACCCTCAAAACTGCATTTCAAGCAGACGGAAAACTCGGAAAACCAAGGGGACGCCGGGTTTTGTCTGAGACTCTCTGAAGTTCTCTGGAGAAGGAGACAAAGGGAACGTGGCCCTTCGCAGGTGAAGGTTGGAGGCGCGGACTCACGAAACAACACAAAACTGGAGCGATGCGCAAACCAAAGAGTTTATTGAAATCAAGTCTGTATCAAGGGGAAAAAAAACAACACGGTTCTGCTTCCTGATTGGTTGAGACCCGTGTCGTTTTCTTCCTGTAGATGCATCCTGTGCCTCATAGTTGTGCAGATGAACAGCGGAGCTTTGACCTCCATGATGCTGATATAATGACACGTCTTTTTAAACTTCCGTTTCAACATTGCTTTCACAACAGTCTGGTTTGGTTACTCATGCTTCACGTCTTATATTCAGCAGGTCGTGGTACTCCCCCTCGCGTACAGATTTCCAACACTCCTTCTCTCCCCGGATGTGTAAAAGTACACTTTGCAGCCGCTGTCACGCAGTGGCATGTGAGTGCGGAGACCTTAAACACGTTATTGTCGTCATCGTTTCAGCGTTTGAAATATTAATACATGCAGAGCCGCTCAGCCATGAGGAAAACACTGCGTTGACTCCTCTGAACGTGGCGCCGAGCTGCATCCAGGTTGAAAAAAAACCAAAACGCTTCAATTGGTTAAACTTACATTTTATAGGTCTATAGGGCAATTGTAAAGCAATTTTTGTCGTTGATCCAATTACTCCAAATCAATTATTATTTTAGTGTGTAATTGTTGGTTCTGGAAATATCCTCGTCTGCAGTGTGAATAATTCCTTAGAAAAGTGAAAGTGTCCGGAGCAGCAGCGAACGTGTCCAAACACTTCCGCTCTGAGGGCGTTTGCTCTGAACAGAGTGGAAAAGGTCACGACGCGGCACCTCGTCACCCGTCCCCCCCAACGTCCTTCTCCTAAATTTAAACCATGTTGGTTTAAAGACGCCGCCAAAGTCATCATCAGCTGTGGCAAGGTACATTTAGTGCTGAAACTGAGACGCAGGCGCCGACGTCAAGTCCACTGACGTCTCATCCGCTTTGTGTCGAGAAGCCCGGTTATGATGTCACACACGGATTCAACCAGGTTTGCGTTCAACACTCGTCTTGTTGAGCACAAGATATACTGTACGTCCTGAATACCTGCATCAATGCAAACCAAATCAAATTCCTCACACAGGGAAATAAAACCCATTCTGCTGCATGATACAAGTTGGAAGTGTGTACTTTTGGAAAGCTGTAAAACATGATACACACTGTGTGTTCCATAAGTATCTCATTGAGCCTGTGTTTGGTTCTTTTTGATGTATTGCTATATTTACATATTCACAGTTTGGTTTTCTTGCGTAATGGCTGTGTTTATAATGAAATGTATTGATTCAAGACAGAAAGGCTTCGGGCGTGACAGAGAATCTGACGCATTTCAGCAGCAAGACGCAGGTGGAGGAGCAGGTGTGTTCACTCTGTGACCAATCCAAGCCATTAATGGATCAATTAGTGGCCAGGTAGGTGTGTGTGTGTGTGTGTGTGTGTGTGTGTGTGTGTGTGTATATGTGTGTGTGTGTGCATGTGGAGCAGGGGGGTTTACATAATGTAGGAATAAAAGTCC
>NC_137190.1:1948026-1953026 GCF_960531495.2 Zeus faber | reverse complement strand
TTACTCCTCTTTCACTCCGACCCCCTCCCTCAACTTTTCCCGTGGAGCAGAATATGAGAATCTGTCAATCAGAGGAGGAGGAGGAGAATAGAGATGGAAGTGAAGCTGATGAAAGCACGTCAGGGTCATTGAGCTGAAAGTCCCCAAAGATTTTGGGGAAGGCCTCCATTTATTGTTGCCTTTTTTCATTTCCATTTCTTCTTTTCTTCCGTTCCTTCTCTGTTCTTTGTCTTTTTTTTGGAGGTCCGGTAATGAGTAACAAAAGGTCACTGAAGCATTGCAGCTGCTCATCCACTCGTGCAGTAATCCAAAGCGTTCACGCCCGATTACCTTCCCATGGTCAAAGGTAGACTGGGGGGGATTAAAAACAATGGGGGAGATATTTTGTGAGCAGATCCAGCAGATCCAGCAGATCCAGCAGATCCAGCAGATGGAGCAGATCCATTTGTTCTTCTCAGCCGAGAGGAAAACACCACGCGTCTCTCTCCGTCAGGCGCCATTTGTGATCCCCGCACTTGACCTTCTGTGGCAGCGTTTACAACGAGTCACATGGCGGACGCAGGGTGTTAAAGCCACAGCGTCAGCACCCGTCTGCCGGGGGAGGAGCGTGCACGTGCACACATGCACACATGCACACACGCACACAGATGTGAGTGCAAAGATAATCATCCAGTTTTTCCGTGCAGACACATCCTTGAAGACAGCCGAGCTGCACTCATGCATCAGAGCACACACACACACACACACACACACACAAACACACACACACACACACACACACAGACACGCACGCACGCACATCCACGCGCACACACACACACACACACAAACACACACACACACACACACACACAGACACACACACACACACACAGACACGCACGCACGCACATCCACGCGCACACACACATGCACGCACACATGCATGTGCACGCACACAGACACACGCGCGCGCGCACACACACACACATTATCACACACTTGTAGGCATAATAGCTTTAACTCGACCAAATTGCGCGCCTCTTCATTTGTATGACTAAGACGACCCACATTCTGTGCGACGCCCTTTGACAAAGCGGCCCCTCCCCCCCGGTGCCCAGCAGATATTGTTTGATTGGATTTTGTCTTTTCAAGGTTTCAGGATCATTACAGGAATTCATTTGAAGTGTTGCTGAAAATGAAACCGCGGCCCTCACCCGCGTTAATTATTCTAATACCACATTCTCTTTTTGTGCTCGTCCTCCCCCTCCCTCCCTCCCTCCCTCTCTCTCTCTCCCTCCTCCGCCTGGAAGTGTGCCATACTAGAAATTAAAATCACCAGGCTTCCCTTAAAATGAAAACAGGGTGGACCAATTTCCACCCGTGCTGCTATTTTGTTCACCCTGCTCTCCCTCCTCCTCTCCCTCCTCCTCTCCCTTCCTCTTTTCTTATCTCCATTCCCCCTTTTTTCTCAATCACCTTGTCCTTTTTTCCGCCATCCTCTCTTCCGCTCTCCCTTCATCCTCTGCACTGTCTTAACTTCTTCCTCACGACTGCCCACACACACACACACACACCCCTCCCAAAGTTAAAGACAAGCCAGCGCTCACTTGGTTCCAAACCAAATGTGTTCATTCCAACGTTTCAATAAATTGAGTAGCGGCGGCATTACCGTTAATCACAGCGACCACATTGTGCTTTAGACACGTTGCTGGGATTATGGATTACTATTAGCTGGATGGAAACCGATTCTTTCATTTGAATTCCGACTTCCTCGCCTCGCTAAAATTAAAAAAGAGAACTAATACTTCTTGGACAATAATACTTCTTCTTGGACAGGACTTTGCTTTTCTCCCCCCACCTCCCCGCCGCCCCCGCCCCCTCTCTGTGCCTTTGTGGGGACACCCAAGCAGCAGCCGCACGGCGGACGAGCAGACACGAAGATCAGCGTTTCAATGAGCTGCTTGATGAAGATGAGGAAGATAATGTCTCTCCCTCACAGACACACATGGTAGAAACGATAATGTAGGACCACACTGAAGTATGTTTTATACAAGCACGTAAGAGTGCAAGTATTGAGTGAGTACATAGTGTATGTATATATTGTGTATATATTGAGTGTGTACATAGTACACTGACAAAATCTTATTTAATAAGATTATAATATTTGATTAAAATGTAAAATATATAATTATTTGACAAACAAGACAACTTTTAGAACATAGTGTACTGTATAGCAGGGCTGGCTCCCCATTACACACGGTGCTTGTTTCGTTCCATAAGGTAATGGAGTCAAATTAAATAACCTACATCTAAAACAAAAACACACTGTTTTGGGGTGCTGATCATGAGCGCCCCATCGCTGGCGCCGTGGGCACTGTTGGTACCGTCGGAGACGGAGCAATCGCTCCCTCTCCACGCCCCCCTCAGGTTGCTGCCCTTGGCGGCCATGTAATAGGCGCTACGTAGCCTATAGGAAGAGCCGGCTCTGGTGTATAATGTAGTTCCAAAAAGTGTCCTGATATACTATATATATATTTTTTATTTTTTTAATGATTTTCTTTTTCGTTTTTTTTTTTCCATGTAGGTTTTTGATTTAACAAATACAATTTGAGTTCACAACTTGATTTATTCTCTCAACTTACATTTTTATTGGCAGTGGCAGAGATTTCACAGAGCTTTAATATTTATTTTCAGTGATGTGTTCACCTGCATGCTTGTGTGTTGTGTCTCCGTGTGTGAGTGTGTGTGTGTGTGTGTGTGTGTGTGTGTGTGTGTGTGTGTGTGTGTGTGTGTGTGTGTGTGTGTGTGTGTGTGTGTGTGTGTGTGTGTGTGTGTGTGTGTGTGTGTGTGTGTGTGTGTGTGCACGCCAGGTTTGGAGTGAGTGTAACATGCGGTCACGCTGCAGACATGTGTAGCAGATGGCCTGAGTTACAGCGTGGTGTCGTGGTGGAAACTCCCGTGGAACTCCTCACCAGCAAAGTCCTTCCACTGATGGGGTATTTTAAGTTGGTGTGTGTGTGTGTGTGTGTGTGAGTGTGTGTGTGTGCGTTTGTGTGTGTGTGTGTGTGTGCGCCTGTGTGTGTGTGCGTGTTGATCAATTTATACTTTACGTTGACTTGATGACAATTTCTGAGGGAATTGATGGGGGGGAATCTTTGATTTCCGCCAATATTTTGATGAATTTCATTCTTTAATCCCACTAAGGACATACTAGATATCCAATTTAATACATTTTAAACTTGTATTTGTGTGTGATGTTGATGAATGAGACTGTGTTGTCTCAAGTCTGATGTGAACCTGACGTCTGTCTGGACGAATGCTCCTCCATACAGCCAGCGTACAGCGCCTGGCTCTACTAACTACTCTACTAATTACCTAAACACTCCTAACAGACTAATTGACTTTGTACTCAGTTGTGGAATTTCTCAAGTAGCACTATCACTGAATTAATTATTCAACTATGAGTAGAAAGGACTGAAAGCAATAAATAATTCCTTTTAAAACAGGTCATAACGCCTCCTGGAGCTTGAGAAGAAGGATGCAGCC
The DNA here is from genome assembly GCF_960531495.2 of Zeus faber. Lineage (NCBI taxonomy): Eukaryota > Metazoa > Chordata > Actinopteri > Zeiformes > Zeidae > Zeus > Zeus faber. The sequence continues at coordinate 1,949,498 of NC_137190.1, read as the reverse complement.
TCCATGTTCCCTGACGTTCTGGCCCCACTTCATCACCAGCTGTAGCTCCTCTCCAGAAATACTGGCAAACTGTTTGTCAGCCTGATGCACAATAAAAACCGTGTCTCCATTAGACAAGCTATCAGCAGGGTTTCTCTCTGCCCCCCCCCCTCACACACACACACACACACACACACACACACACACACACACACACACACACACACACACACACACACACAAATCCATAAACACAAACACATAAATACATAAACACAAGCAACAAAAATACACAAACTCACATTCATGTGTCTCAAACAAAGACATGCACACACACAGACACAGACCACAGATGTGTGTGTGTGTGTGTGTGTGTGTGTGTCTTACAAATCAGTTCTGGAGACAATTGCAATCTATGCCAGATACCATCATAATACTGGACAGGTGTAGGACATCGTAATCAGGTATGTGTGTGTGTGTGTGTGTGTGTGTGTGTGTGTGTGTGTGTGTGTGTGTGTGTGTGTGTGTGTGTGTGTGTGTGTGTGTGTGTAGGTGTGTAGGTGTGTTTGTGTATGTGTGCAGGCACTGTCTGGCCATGACCAGGAGTTTTGTTTGTCCTTAATGCCTGCTCTGCCCCTCCTCTTGTCCTTTCGACCAGATGATTATCCACTCACTCTCTCTCTCTCTCTCTCTCTCTCTCTCTCTCTCTCTCTCTCTGTTCTTTATCACCCTCTCTTTCCCTGGACCTCATCCTTCGCCCCCCCCCCCCCCTCTCCTTTTGTCACGCCTGTTTATTTCCCCTCCCTCCTCAGGTTTCCTGACTTCATGTGCAGTTTAAATGACAGCCTGTCAGAGGACTGAGTGCGGTTTGGCCTGGTTAGTTCATGTGTTAGTTACAGACACACCAGCCAACTGGAGCAGGAACACAGGCTGGGGGGTCACTCAATCCAACCTATCAACAGTCAGTAATCAATCAATCAATCAATCAAAAAGTCTCAAATAACCAAATGTGAATGTGCTCTTTTCTTCACATCCCAGCAGGGTAGAGGCAGCGTGGAGTAGCTGCACATTAGCACATAGTGCTGTCAACCTAAATGATACTTTTCACCATCTTTCCATTTGCACCTCCTCCTCTCCTCCTCTCCTCCTCTCCTCCTCGCCTTCCTGTGCCTTAAATTATTCAGATCTCTCTACATTTGATTTAGCATGCCTCCTGTCTGCCACCCCTCCACCCGCCCCTCTTTTTTTTATACATTTCATTATGTTGTATGACTTTAGGCCCACTGGCTGGAAAATGACAATTATTTTGCTCCAGCGGCCAGCTATTAACAGCTGAAGAATACATGGAGTAGCGTGCAGAGTGGGGACGGTGCTTCTCATGCCGCATGCCAGCGTGTGTGAGTGCTATACATGCACGTGCACGTGCACCAACAAACACAAACGCACACACATGTGCAGAGATTGTATCCAGTGTATGTATACTAGACAGTGTG
>NC_137190.1:1933026-1943026 GCF_960531495.2 Zeus faber | reverse complement strand
CTACGGCGTCCACGTGACGGGGCACAGCTCCAGCTCCGGCTCCGGTCGCTTCCAGGAAGCGCTGAGCAGGACGCATGGCGAGAGCCTGCAGCACCAATCAGCCGCTACTGAGGTTGTCAATGGGCTCATTAGCCGTCATTACAGGGACCTCTCGGCACCTGGGTGCCCTTCAGGGAGCTGAGGACACCGTGTCGGGTGGAGGGCGGGGGTCACGGATGGGGAGGAGGACTGTGGTGGAGGAGGGCAGAAGCAGCAGGGGGGCAGGGCAGAAGCAGCAGGGGGGCAGGGCAGAAGCAGCAGGGGGGCAGGGGCATCTCTTTAGACGCAGCCATGGATCGGCCTGGGACCGCAATCAGATATTGCTCGTTTGTTGCTTGTTGCTTGTTTGTTGCTTGTTTGTTATTTGTTGCTTGTTTGTTGCTTGTTTGTTGCTTGTAGCTTGTTGTTTGTTATTTGTTGCTTGTTTGTTGCTTGTTTGTTGCTTGTAGCTTGTTGTTTGTTGTTTGTTGCTTGTTTGTTGTTTCTTGTTTGTTTCTTGTTTTTTGCTTGTTTGTTGCTTGTTTGTTGCTTGTTTCTTGTTTGTTGCTTGTTTGTTGTTTGTTTGTTGCTTGTTTGTTGCTTGTTGCTTGTTTGTTGCTTGTTTGTTGCTTGTTTGTTGCTTGTTTGTTGCTTGTAGCTTGTTGTTTGTAGCTCGTTTATTGTTTATTGTTTGTTGCTTGTTTCTTGTTTTTTGCTTGTTTGTTGCTTGTTTCTTGTTTGTTGCTTGTTTCTTGTTTGTTGCTTGTTTGTTGCTTGTTTGTTGCTTGTTGCTTGTTTGTTGCTTGTTTGTTGCTTGTAGCTTGTTGTTTGTAGCTTGTTTGTTGTTTGTTGTTTGTTGCTTGTTTGTTGTTTCTTGTTTGTTTCTTGTTTTTTGCTTGTTTGTTGCTTGTTTGTTGCTTGTTTCTTGTTTGTTGCTTGTTTGTTGTTTGTTTGTTGCTTGTTTGTTGCTTGTTGCTTGTTTTTTGCTTGTTTGTTGCTTGTTTGTTGCTTGTTTGTTGCTTGTAGCTTGTTGTTTGTAGCTCGTTTATTGTTTGTTGTTTGTTGCTTGTTTCTTGTTTTTTGCTTGTTTGTTGCTTGTTTCTTGTTTGTTGCTTGTTTCTTGTTTGTTGCTTGTTTGTTGCTTGTTTGTTGCTTGTTGCTTGTTTGTTGCTTGTTTGTTGCTTGTAGCTTGTTGTTTGTAGCTTGTTTGTTGTTTGATGTTTGTTGCTTGTTTCTTGTTTTTTGCTTGTTTGTTGCTTGTTTGTTGCTTGTTGCTTGTTTCTTGTTTGTTTGTTGCTTGTTTGTTGCTTGTTGCTTGTTTGTTGCTTGTTTGTTGCTTGTTTGTTGCTTGTTTGTTGCTTGTAGCTTGTTGTTTGTAGCTCGTTTCTTGTTTGTTGTTTGTTGCTTGTTGCTTGTTTGTTGCTTGTTTGTTGCTTGTTTGTTGCTTGTTTGTTGCTTGTAGCTTGTTGTTTGTAGCTCGTTTCTTGTTTGTTGTTTGTTGCTTGTTTCTTGTTTTTTGCTTGTTTGTTGCTTGTTTCTTGTTTGTTGCTTGTTTGTTGCTTGTTTGTTGCTTGTTTCTTGTTTGTTGCTTGTTTGTTGCTTGTTTGTTGCTTGTAGCTTGTTGTTTGTAGCTCGTTTCTTGTTTGTTGTTTGTTGCTTGTTGCTTGTTTGTTGCTTGTTTGTTGCTTGTTTCTTGTTTGTTGCTTGTTTGTTGCTTGTTTGTTGCTTGTTTCTTGTTTGTTGCTTGTTTGTTGCTTGTTGTTTGTTGCTTGTTGCTTGTTGCTTGTTGTTTGTAGCTTGTTTCTTGGTTGTTGCTTGTTTGTTGCTTGTTTCTTGTTTGTTGCTTGTTTGTTGCTTGTTTTTTGCTTGTTTCTTGTTTGTTGCTTGTTTGTTGCTTGTTGTTTGTTGCTTGTTGCTTGTTGCTTGTTGCTTGTTGTTTGTAGCTTGTTTCTTGTTTGTTGCTTGTTGCTTGTTTGTTGCTTGTTTCTTGTTTGTTGCTTGATTGTTGCTTGTGTGTTGCTTGTTTGTTGCTTGTAGCTTGTTTGTTGCTTGTTTGTTGCTTGTTTGTTGCTTGTTGTTTGTTGCTTGTTGCTTGTTGCTTGTTGTTTGTAGCTTGTTTCTTGTTTGTTGCTTGTTTCTTGTTTGTTGCTTGTTGCTTGTTTGTTGCTTGTTTCTTGTTTGTTGCTTGATTGCATTTACATTTTATTACATTGATTACACATTACATTTCACTGCATATATGTATGGAAGTATGTATATGTATGTGACAAATAAAAAATCTTGAATCTTGAATCTTGATTGTTGCTTGTGTGTTGCTTGTTTGTTGCTTGTAGCTTGTTTGTTGCTTGTTTGTTGCTTGTTTGTTGCTTGTTTGTTGCTTGTTTGTTGCTTGTTGCTTGTTGCTTGTTACTTGTTTGTTGCTTGTTTCTTGTTTGTTGCTTGTTTGTTGCTTGTTGCTTGTTGCTTGTAGCTTGTTACTTGTTTGTTGCTTGTTTCTTGTTTCTTGCTTGTTTGTTGCTTGTTTGTTGTTTGTTGCTTGTTGCTTGTAGCTTGTTACTTGTTTGTTGCTTGTTGCTTGTTTGTTGCTTGTTTGTTGTTTGTTGCTTGTTGCTTGTTTGTTGCTTGTTTGTTGCTTGTTGCTTGTTTGTTGCTTGTTGCTTGTTGTTTGTAGGTTGTTTGTTGCTTATTTGTTGCTTGTTTGTTGCTTGTTGCTTGTTGTTTGTTGCTTGTTGCTTGTTTGTTGCTTGTTTGTTGCTTGTTGCTTGTTGTTTGTAGCTTGTTTGTTGATTGTTGTTTGTTGCTTTTTTGTTGCTTGTTTGTTGCTTGTTGTTTGTAGCTTGTTGTTTTTTGTTTGTTGATTCTTTCTTGTTATGAAAATGTGACGTGCTTTGTGTTTTTTTAACACACACTACTCACAAAAAGTTTGGGATATTGGGCTTTCGGGTGAAATTTCAAGATGAACCTAAAATGCACTATAACCTTTCCAGGTGAACTTCATTTGACCTTCTCTGAACTTTTGAATGCACATGTCCAACTGTTCAGTGTTTCAGTACTTTTTGCACAACTTGCTGTTCTCTAACAAGGAGCTGAACGGAAAAATTCACAACAGGTGTTTGATCCATGAATCCACCAATACATCTCCTGGTTCAATTACAGTTGGTATTTAAACAGTCCTCTTCATCAAGCTGTTCACATGTTGACATCATGAGACCAAGACCACAACTAACAACTGATCAACAGCACCTCGCCTGGCGAGGCTTCAAACAGGATGTTGTCAGAGGGAAGTGGCCACTGAGCTTAGAGTGTCACAGAGTGTCATCAGCAGGTTGCAACAGAGATACAGAGACTGGAAGAGGCGCAGAAAGGCATAGAAGTGGACGTCCTTTGGCCACATCCCACACTGATGAGCGCTTCATTGTGAACAGTGCCCTGAGGAACCGCATGATGATGCCACTCAACTCCAGGCACATTTAAGGGAGGTGAGAGGCACCAAGTGTCACATCAGAACATTCACCGCTGACATCAGCGTGGTCTGCGTGCTAGACCACCTGCAAGGTTACCTGACCACACCACCAGGCACATGCATCATGGTCTTGCAGGGGCCAGGCAGCGTTGATGCTGGACGAGGGACCAGGGGCCTCAGTGCTGTTCTCTGATGAAAGTCGATTCACGTGGAGCAGAAATGATGGAGACGTCAAGGAGAGCGCTACGCATCAGCCACTGTTGTCACCAGATGAGCCTGTGGTGGTGGTGGTGTTACAGTGTGGGCAGGTGTGTCTGGTTAATACAGAACTGTCCTACACTTTGTGAATGGTACAGTGACAAGCCCATACTACCTGAATGACATCATTCATCCAGTCATTGTGCCCCTGCATGAACAACACAGGCCTCATTTCATCTTCATGGACGACAACGCTCCAGCTCATGGAGGAGGCATCATTAGAGAACGGCTGCTGGAGACTGGGGCACCTCAAATGGAGTGGCCTGCACTTTCTCCAGACCTGAATCCCATAGAAAACCTATGGGATCAGCTGAGTGGCCGTGTAGAGGCTCCTAACTCTGTACCCCACAACCTCAATGACCTGAGGGCCCCCTTCAAGAAGAGTGGGGGGCCAGGCCTCAGCAGACAATAAGTCGACTTGTGAACAGCATGAGACGTCCTTGTCAAGCTGTACCTGATGCTCAAGGTCACATGACAAGTTATTGAGACGTTGACATTTGCTGTTGTCCATAAATTTCCCCCGAAAGACAAATATCCCGAACTTTTTGTGAGTAGTGTATGTTCGCTCTTTTCCCCAATGCAGAGGTTCCCAACCAGCGGCCCGCAGACCGGTGCCAAGCCGGAGGTGGAATGTGTTCATAGAGCATCTGAGCTTTGACGCTGCAGAGCTCTGTCCAGTCACCTGGAGATGTTTTTATTTTGAGATTTGTTTGAGTGACAGTGAAAGAAGGTCCTGGAACCTGGTGCAGTTTTTGGAGAAAATGTAAAACTATATAATAGACAGTGTTTTATTACGCATTCAACATAAAATTGATTTTCCATTAAAGAAAAGCCACAATAATTTTGATTTTAGACGAAGAGTAGACAAGCAGGGATTAAACTATGTATTATATCGGTGATAAAAAGACTAATTGACAAATCTCATTCTGATTCCTTCTTATTCTGAGTTCTGACTAGACTTATAGAAAATGTTTTTCTTCAGGCAACACAAAATGTTAGACGGGGAGAATCTGTCATCCATTTCATGTGATAAAGCCTAAGTGACAGTTTCACTTTGTGGCATCAATAAGTTTAGGATCTGCACATTCTCCATGTTATCTCTTAATGTTGAACGAGGAGTTATTCATAAAAATAAATAAAACTGAATAACTGAAGTCATAGGGTTGCATATGTTCACCTGCCTGGATGGGAGGATGACGACGGTGGAAAAGGGCAGAAGCAACAGCAGCAGAGGGGTAGCTTAAAGGCAGGGGGTAGTTGAGATGCAGGAGGTATTTTAGATGCAGGGTGGACAGGCAGGGGTTAAACTTCATATTTAGCAGACGCAAGAGGTCGATTTTGAGCAGGCGGGGAAACAAAAGGAAGGAAGGATGAGTGAACTGAAGAACTGGAGAAAATGGAGGTGAAAAGCTTGATGCTAAAACCTGTTGTAATGTAACAGGACTGTTCCTTGATCTCATGAGACAAACACATAACCGCCAAATAATGGACAAAAAAAAAGGAAATATTTGGGAAACTGCTGAAACAACCGACAAATAATGAGTGATCTGCTTTTTAAAAAGACAAAGTAAGAACGTTACAACAAGAGGGAACAAGGAACTTTGTAATGGGTCCTAAACAAATAATTTATTTGCCCGTGAAACGGAAACTGTGCTAAATTTTAAGTTACCATAAACCCATGATTTGTTTTATACATTAATTTCATTTATTTTTTTCTAATTTGTAATCCTCTGTAACAAACCAATCAAACCTATTTTCCACCTGTTCTCTATTGTCTGCCCCAGTGTGATGATTCAGTGTAATGTTTGTAAATGGGTTTGTAAACGCTCAGTAAAATCACCTTGTCTGACTCAGTTGAATTGTTATACTGTAAAGTAAGAACGTTTGTCCATCTCTGCTCAGCTGCCGCTGAGTTGCCTCCAGTTGGAGTATTAATGATTCATTCATTAGATTCACACGCATCGTTTGAAGGTGATTAAGGTAATCACCTTAACAAGGGAAGGTATTTCTGCTGTTTGGTATTTTACAGTCATTTGCAGTTTAGTAGAAGACAGTTATTCCAGTGCGTGGTGACAAGGTACATGTCTTAAATACAGTAAATGACACTGAAATATGTTGGGAATACAAGAGGCCGTTGGTTTGAATAATGAAATGTGTTGTTTGGTGTGGGACGTACTTGTGTGACATCCTGAAAAAAAACGAGTGGCTGGAGTGAACTATAAATACACAGCACATAGACCACAGATATGTATCAACAGACAGAGATCAGCCTGATGTTTATGGGGAACGCAAAGCAGATGTTGTACAGTTTTTAGTAGTTTCTGCTCCCAAAAAGATCTCCGTACATGAGGTGGTACTTTTTGGGACAGTCGGGGCAAAATGGAAGCAATGCACCAACACCAAGCACCACTTTTAAATCAGGGGGAACAGCTGATGGAACACTCACTGCTTGCTCATAGTTCTCAATTCCCCTCGATACTTTAGATTTATCAAAGAAAATTGAAAGATCCGGATCCTGCAGCACGCCAAAATGACCCATCAAACCCAAGCGACAAAGTGAAAAACGTTTTGCGTCATCTCATCCTCATTTGCATAATCTCCGCCGCTCCTCGTGCGCTTTAGGGGTTCTGTGAAGGTTCCTGTTTCAGAAGGTTCCGAAAAGCCTCCTCGTTTGGTTCCTGAAATCGAATGATGAGTCAAGAACATCTGCTGTGAACCCAGTGTGAGATGTGAATGTTTAGAGCCATCTAGAGCTTGGGTACGGCAGCGATGGGAGCTGCCGTTCTGATGCTCTTATTTCCCTTCCACACACCAGGACTTACAGACTTGACGGCGTCAGGTTTCCGTGTCTCGGAGGACATTCTCGTTGGAGGGTTGGTGAAGAGGGAATCCAGCGTGGAGTGGCTCCTTAGCTAATACAAGGGCCCCACAGAACGACGTATAAGATCTGGAGAGGTCAAGGCTCAGCGGAGTCGGAGCGGGAACAGGACGTAAGGATTCAGCGTTCACCGAGGAGCGCGAGACGGCGTCGGGCGGCGCTGGTGATGGGAGACCCTGCACCGGCGAAGGCGAAGCCTTAGAGAGGTGTAGACGTAGCCGACTGGAGCCCTTTCAAAGGGTCTTTTGTTCACCTCGTAATGCAATACGGCGGCTTCATAAAAACACTCCTCAATTGAACGCACGTATTGAGTGATCGCAGCAATTGGTTGGCATTCCAGCCGGGAGCTTCGAATACGCATTCCTCTCAGGTGTCACTTAAGATGAAATAAAATGACACCGAGCGCCTCGGTCTGACAGGCCATTGTGCAGAGATGCTGTGAGGAGAACTCGAGGGCTCCCACCTCCACAGCTGGAAATAATGTTTAGCCAACAACAACAAAAAAAAAAAGCTGAACCAGTTGTGTTCGATGGTTAAACTTCTGTGAACAACATGCTATTTTAAGGGAGAATGTCAGTGAATGACGTTTGTACCTAAACACTGATTTTTCCTTTTCTCAAGTCCTCGAATAAAACAACAACCTCCCTTTGCCGCGCCTCAGATGCCATCATGAATATTTCAAAGTCAACAATACAATACTGAAACAAAAAAAGGAAGCAAGATAAATACTCAACTCCCTGAAATGGGGATAAGGCCCCAAAAATATGTTTTGGAAACATAATCAGCATCATAGCAGCGCTGTGTGTGTTTGCACTGCGGCCTGCCGTCGCCTCGCTCCCCCAACAAACATCAGGGGGGGCGGGGGGATCATAAAATAAAAAAATAAATAAAAAAAACAGGAAATATATCTTTTGCATATTATTTTAAGTAACTGTTCAAATTTCATTTCGGAATGGTAATCCACAAAACAAATATGTAGTGGCATATTTTAAAAACGGAGGCTCCGCTCGCTTCAATTTCCTATTGTGGCGCTTGGCGTGTGTTTGCTCTTTGTGTCTGTTTGAATTGATTTGCACAGCTCGGCAGACAAGGGCTGAACGCTCAGACCAGGAATCCATAATTTCATATGAGCTGATAGTTCTGCAGTATTAGATTGATTTTTGTTCCCTCCTCTCGCCCCCCCCCCCCCCCCCCCCACCCTCTCCCGCTCTCCGGTGTTGATGTTAACAAACAAGCTGGGGTACCTGCACCGCGGATCCAGAGCGGAGCGCCGCTCTCTGTTCAGGCGGAGGTGATAACGTGGAGACGGAGCGTGTTTGTTTGAAGAAGGGCGACATGTTTGTTGTGGCGGGTCCTCTCTCGTGGAGCTTCTGGCTCAAAATATCACTGACTGGAGGCTTAAACCGCTGATTATCTTTGGTGCTTTAGGCCAGCAGCGTGTAAGGAATATAGACTGTCCCTTAAATACACAACACACATGCATATGATCTATTTAACCTTGATGCTCGCAGGTACAAGAGGCATTAACCCTGAGTGGTCCACAGTAAAAGAGGAGGATACCTTAATTTCAGTGTCTATAACAGCTGTGGTGGAGATAATGCCTTGGGCACGCTACACGACTCTCAAAGGGGTCAGGTCGCTGCACTGTCCACACAACACAACTTTCTGTCCTGTGTTGGGGAATCTTGACGTCATAGTGGTTTCACACTACATGACTGATCGGTGGGTCACACGTTACAAAATCTTTCACCAGAAGGAATTCCCGACAACTCTGTCGGGTCTCCAAACTACGTTTTGTCACGAAAACACACACAAGAAGTGACACCGGAAATTACATGATATCATGCGCAAGAGTATTTACAGAACTATTTACACCAATCAGCCATTAAAAGCACCATTAATAAACACTAATACTGTGCAGCTCCCCCTCGTGTCCCCAAAACAGCTGTGAGGTGGAGGCAGTGACTCCACCAGACTCTGAAGGTGTCCTGTGGTATCTGGCACCAAGACGTTAGCAGCAGATCCTTTAAGTCCTGCAAGTTGGAGGTGGGGCCCCCATAGATCGGGCTTGTTGTTCCAGCACATCCCACAGATGCTCCATCGGATCGGACCCTAACCCCGCCCATCCACATGATGTAGAAGAAAAGGTGATTCATCAGACCTCCACCTTCTTCCATTGCTCCATGGTCCAGTTGTGACGCTCACGTGTCCATTGTAGGTGCTTTCAGGGGTGGACAGGGGTCAGCATGGACACTGTGAGCTCCCATACGCAGCAAGCTGCCATGCACTGTGTGTTCTACACCTTTCTATCATAGCACCATTCACTTTTTCACCACTTTGTGCTACAGTAGTTCTTCTGTGGCATCGAACCAGACAGACTAGGCTTGACTCCCCACGTGCATCAATGAGCCTTGGGCCCCGTGACCCTGTGGCCGGTTCAGCGGTCGTCCTTCCTTGGACACTTTTGGTAGTAACCACTGCACAGCGGGAACAGCCACAAGACCTGTGCTTGTGGAGATGCTCTGACCCAGTCGTCCAGCACCACAATGTGCTCCTTGTCAAAATGGCTCAGATCCTTACGCTGCTTCAACACATCAACTTCAACAACTGACTCTTCACCTGCTGCATCATATATATATATAATATATAACACTATATATATTATAATAATATACAACACTATATATATATATATATATATATATATATATATATATATATATATATATATATATTATATAATAATAATAATAATATATAACACTTTATATATAATAATAATAATATATAAGACTATATATATAATAATCATATATAAGACTATATATATAATAATAATAATATATGACACTATATATATATAATAATAATAAATAACAGTATATATATTATAATAATCATATATAACACTATATATATAATAATAATAATATATGACAGTATGTATATAATAATCATAAATAACAGTATATATATTATAATAGTAATATATAATATATAACAGTATATATATTATAATAGTAATATAAAACACTATATATAATATTATATAACAGTATATATATTATAATAGTAATATGTAACACTATATATATAATAATATATAACATTATATATATCAAATATTAATATATAACAGTATATATATATAATCATAATATATAACACTATATACATTATAATAGTAATATATAACCCTATATATATAATAATAATATATCCCACCCCTTGACAGGTGTCATTGGAACCAGATGATCAATCTTATTCACTTCACCTGTCACTGGTTTTAATGTTGTGGCTGATTGGTGTATATTTTATTATATTCTTGATCACTGTAAAAAAATGAATAAGAGCAGAATTTAAATAAGAAATATATATTGAAA
>NC_137190.1:1913026-1928026 GCF_960531495.2 Zeus faber | reverse complement strand
CTGCCAGACAGGTCAGGAAATAGTTTACAAATATACATTATATGAGGTTATGTTTCAGTTTCTGGGGTTCTGTGCTTTTCAGAACTTTTGTTGATATATTTTTATGGTTCAGCCCAGGGAGGCAGAGCAGGTTAGAACACAGAGAGAGTGATTTTGTTTACTGGTCTCATCTTACCAGAATGGAACCAGACGGTGATAAACTCTTCACATGTGTCATTGTGCTTTGGAAGCATAGAAAGAAAAGAGAAAACTAAATGAAACTAAAAAGCAAACTAAATTGTTTGCAGTATTTCATTATTATTATCTTTATCATTATTAATTACCATTATTATTTTTGCAAAAAAACAATGCATAGTAGTAGTAGTAGTAATAGGAATAATAATATTGATTACTATGTTTTTATTTTCTCTTGTTTCTTTTGTTGTATCAACCTTGACTAAACCGTGAACATATTTATGTCTCATATATGTAATACCAAACTAATGTTCAGACGACGCCTTTGAAACAATACATGATGTAGCATCCCTGTTTAAATACATGATGCTGAAATAAAAGAAAGGATTGTAATAACTGTACGACTGTGAACTCAGCATGAAAAGGTTCCCAGTGTGAATACAAAAGTCCAGCTTCACGTACAGCAATGCATTCTGGGAGGTTTTGAGAACAAGTATCAGCCGTACTCACTCCTGCTCCCTCACTGTTGTATAATAATAATAATACTTTGTTATTTCATTGTTACGTTTTGATTATCCCATCTGGTTGAGGTCAATCTTTCGAAGCTGATCAACTGGCGGCGACTGCGTGGTTTTGCAAAAAAACCTTTTACTCAAATAAAACCCATAATGTCCTGTCACACACACACACACGCACACACACACGCACACACGCAGGCACACACACACACACACAGTTTTTTTTAAATCTATGTTGTGACAAGGGCATGCATGCTATTTCTAAACACCTTCCAATGTCATTCCAGCGCTTTATCCTGTAAAGAGAAAATAATCAGATTAACACCATTTTAATTGTGTTTTAGATAATTGTCATTCTGACCCTCCACATCCACCCAAACGGAAGGAGGGTTAGGGGAAGGCAGGGTGGAGGAAGAGAGGGATGAAAAGAGAGAGAACAAGGAATGGAGACGAGAGGGAAAGAGATGAGTCAGATAGAAAGGGAGAGAAGGAAAGAGAGAGGGGGAGGGAGGGGGAGGGAGGGGGCGACTTCACTACTACTGTTGCACGTTTATTTCCATTGTTTATCATCGCACATGAGAATGATAATCTGCTTTCACACACGCACTGCAACCCACAACTTATCTGGACATTATTATAGGAGGTGTATGTGAGAAGGCAAATGTTCGAATCAGTTGGACCGGACATTAACCAGACTTTACCCTCCCGATGGAGCCCATGTGTGAATGGAGCAGGTCATTGTCCGGAGAATTCACAGCGAGTGGGCGCGTTGATGACTTTCATAGAGATATTTACACATACAGATCGCTTTTTACAACAACTGACGACGGAAATTCAGCAGACGATGGAAGACTGTACATTACGTCCGACATCCGTCCGGTCGTTTTGCAGCCTCCTGCTCTGCCCAGGCTCCGCCCCTCGACTAAACCGAGCACCAAGCAGAGTCTTTCCAGGAGCTGAGAACACGTTTGACTCGGACAGTCTCCTGCTGTGTGTCCATGCGGGAAAGAGCAAAGTGCAAGTAAACAGAGCAGGCAGAGCAGAGCAGAGCGGAGCAGGCAGAGCAGAGCAGGCAGAGCAGAGCAGGCAGAGCAGAGCAGAGCGGAGCAGGCAGAGCAGAGCAGGCAGAGCGGAGCAGAGCAGAGCAGGCAGAGCAGAGCAGGCAGAGCAGAGCAGGCAGAGCAGAGCGGAGCAGGCAGAGCAGAGCAGAGCGGAGCAGGCAGAGCAGAGCAGGCAGAGCGGAGCAGAGCAGGCAGAGCAGAGCAGGCAGAGCAGAGCGGAGCAGGCAGAGCAGAGCAGGCAGAGCAGAGCAGGCAGAGCAGAGCGGAGCAGGCAGAGCAGAGCAGGCAGAGCGGAGCAGAGCAGAGCAGGCAGAGCAGAGCAGGAAGAGCAGAGCAGAGCAGGCAGAGCAGAGCAGGCAGAGCAGAGCAGAGCAGGAAGAGCAGAGCAGGCAGAGCAGAGCGGAGCAGGCAGAGCAGAGCAGGCAGAGCGGAGCAGAGCAGGCAGAGCAGAGCAGGCAGAGCGGAGCAGAGCAGGCAGAGCAGAGCAGGCAGAGCAGAGCAGGCAGAGCAGAGTGCTGCTCGTCCAATGAAACAAACACTGTGTGTCCTGGGAACAGAACCTCACTCACTGTCTCACCACCCACTCCCCAAAAAGGGGGGGGGGGGGGGGGGGGACAGAGAGAGAGACCTTTCTGATCAAGACAAATAGAGGTGGGGGAGCAGAGGAGTTAGGACAGAAGACTGTGTGTGTGTGTGTGTGTGTGTGTGTGTGTGTTTTGGGGGGGTCACCACACTCAATCACTCCCCATCAACCTCACATTACACAGCTAATTTAACAACCTCCAGCCCCCACTTCATCCTCCTGCTTCCCCACTTTTTCCTCACCCATCCTTACCCCACCTCACCCATCCTCACCCACCTCACCCGTCCTCATCCACCTCATCCTAACCTCACCCGTCCTCACCCGTCCTCACCCCGCCTCACCCATCCTCACCCACCTCACCCGTCCTCATCCACCTCACCCTAACCTCACCCGTCCTCACCCCGCCTCAACCGTCCTCACCCGTCCTCACCCATCCTCACCCGTCCTCATCCACCTCACCCTAACCTCACCCGTCCTCACCCCGCCTCAACCGTCCTCACCCGTCCTCACCCCGCCTCACCCATCCTCACCCGTCCTCTCTCCAACGTCTCTCCATCCTCAGTCTTTCCATCAGGACCTTCCATCCCCAGGTCAAGGGTGTTTACGTACGCCACAGAGTCAGATATAATACTTTACTCTTAAACACAATTTAAGAGAAGTCAACCTCACCTCCTTGTTTAATAAAATATTGCAGGTAAGTACTATATATTTAGTGCAGAGAGGGAGTATAATGTAGGAACAGGGCAGAATATGAACAATGATTCTATGAATTATATTATAAGTGATTGGGAACTGGAAGAAATAGAACCAATACTATTTATTTCCCACACAGAACATCATAGTAAATGAGTAATAGGTAAATAAAATGAAATAAAACAGACAAAATGTTCATGTTGAAATGACCTCATCAATTTAAACATGAGACTATTTAATGACTTATAAGGCCTAATTTTTGCAAAACTGAATTTATGATTTTTACTTTTTAAGGACCTGCGGACATCCTGGAATCTGCTCATTGCAACAGATTTGATTCCAGGAGGTTGGCTCTGCTCCCGCTCCCTCACAGGGAACGTACACAGCGCTTCCCGTGATTAATAACACGCAATGAAGGGCCCCCACGCTTACGACTGGGGGCCGGCGCTGAAAATGGAAGCTGTTCTAAAGACGCACTCCGTCTGGTGGCGAGAGGATCCATCAGTAGCCCATTTAGTTCACTCCCGCCATTCACTGCCATTAGTTCATTATGGGCACAAATTACACCTTCACTTAAAGGATAATACTGCCGTTATTAGGCTGCCTCAGTTTTCACTGTCAGCTCCGGCTCCAAAGCAGACGCACACTGAATGATGTGCAGGAAAATGAGCAGTTTCAGCTAAACAATCTGACTGGTCAATGTTAGATTGTAAAAAATGAATTGGACTTATATCATTATGTATTTTTGGCTGCACAACTTACATCCCTAGGTTTTGCATTCTTCTTCTTTTTTTTCAACAACTCATTTTACGTGAACAACTCCACTCGTTTAGTTCAACACACACATCATCACCCAAACTGTGATACAAAACCTTTGTTGTTAGGACTTGGAAAGAAAATTGTTCCATATTCAGAGCATTAAAACCGCTTTATCGAAGATTATAAAACAACCTGGTGTTTCATGATCAGACACTCTCACTCACTCACTCTTTGAGAAAGATCTTGAAAGGCAAAATCTGGAAGTGAGCGTGTTGGTGGCTGAGGAGCATGCACAGTGCAAAGCTGCTGTATTCTACTTCAACATTTTAGGAACCGCTTCCAGAAGGTTTAGAAATGTGGCTCCAAATGTGCAATGGCCAGAGTAAAAGTTTTGTTCTTTTAAAGTCAAAGTTCCAGAGTCTTGTTTCTTACAGTTTACCAGGACTGTGGTGTAGTACTGTGTGTTTGCTCTGGTAATTATTTGGTACACAACTCTCACATTCTAAACTGTCTTACTTATAATTTTAAGTGGCATAAACACGTTTATTATGTTAAAAACTAAAGAATCCAGTTGAAAATATGTGTCAAATGTGTAGATGAAGCAGCCTTCAGTGATCATTTACTTTTCTGGGTTTCATTAATTCTTGACCTTTGCTTTGCTGCTCTAACATTTGCTGTCGCAGTTATCAGGCGCTAATGAAAATTGCTCACAATATTTCACACTAATAATAAACACAAATTTGGTGTACTAAATAGTACGCTAGTGCCATTTCACACTGGGTAGGTCTCTACAGCATTCCCATATACAGGCCTCTTCTTGAAGATTATTAAATGTTAATACTGCGTTGTAAATAGTGCATTTCTTAGAACTTCAAGCAGAAATGTCATCAGAAGTCACCAAACTAACTCCTGGTGACATGAACCCGAAACAGTGAGCGAACGCAGGAGACGCTGGCCGACGTGGCTGATGTCTCCCTAGAGTCCCAAGGTAACTGCAGCCGTTCTTAGAGGAAGTCATCACCACCATACCTTCACTGTAATATACCCGCAGTGCAGAAAGGTTTACATCCAAAAATGTTATTTGCAAATTGTGTGACTATAATGAAATCCATCCAGCGTGTAGCACCGACAGCACGACGCAGGGCCGGCTCTTCCTGTCGGCCACGTAGGCGGGCGCCTGGGGCGGCAGGCTGTGGGGGGTGCGGGAAGGGAGCGATCAGGGCACAACCTGCACACCTGTCTCCCTCTCCGACGGTACCAACAATGCCCACGGCGCCGGCGACGGGCGCCGGCACGCCGACGCGCACCGTGCATAACGGGGATACTTTCTCTGTCGCTCTCCCTCCACCCATTTGCCGAGAGCGGCAAAGTGGCTAGAGCCGGCCCTGGCATCTTGTCACCTTCGTTTTTGGCCAGATCCTCGCAGGACAGAATTGCATTTTGCGAAGAAGATGTTTTCAGACCTGTTTGATAAATAACACGCATGTTTCTAGACGCAGCGTGCGTGTGAGCCACAAAAGGCTGAGTCAATCTGGAGATTAAAAACATGGAAAAGTACGGATAAAGGCCGTATTGAGATGAGTTGACACGGCGTCTCGAAGGAGGACGAGGGAGAAGTTAACAATGGACCAATGAGATTTCCTTTTCTGAAAGCCGAACAAGGACCCGGGAAAAGTTCTGGGACTTAAAAAGAAAGAGGAAAAAAAGACATACAAAGTTAAAATGGGACACTGCATAAAGGCAATTAACACCATTATTCAACTTTCCCTTTTGAGTCTGGAAAGAAAATAGTGTTGAAGAAAAGGAAACCAACGGTAAGATTTGGTGGTAGCGAGAGGTGACCTTGTTAGGTAATTAACGTCTTATTCTGAGTTTAATTAGACAAACCAAATCAATTCAACCTACGTATAAAAGGAGGACGCCGCGCAAAGAAAGAGAGGAGCTGGGAAAAAAAGAAAGGTGGAGTCTGTTTTAATTGTACGAAAGCATTAAAAATGCACCTGTTCTCCGGCAAATTGCCTCACTCGTGGAAATCCTCTGAGAGCTGCAGCCCCTATTCAAAATAGCATCAAGTTGTTAAAATAGCTATTTATGTGCACGGGAACGCAGAAAAGAGGAAAACAAGGGGGGGAGGGGGGTTCCGTGTTGTCTGCGGTCCCCCTAGTTTAGGATTTCTAAACAATGCCTCAGAAAACTTTTTAGATTTTGAGCTTTGGTGTCTCTGTTGGCTTGTCTCTGTCTGCCAAACCCTGTCTTAACCCCCCTCGGTGTGCGTCAAACACGCTCATCCGCCCCGCAATGTGTTTTCTTTCCCCAATCTCCTTTTTCCCCCCTCTCCCTCTGTCTTCTTCTCTTTCTTCCCCGTTTCTCTTTTTCCTCCACTCTCCAATCCCCCAGCCGTTATGATCTATTTTTTGCAACGGGCCCAAAAATAATAATAAAATTAATAAATAAATAAGTCAAACCGGAGACGGCTGGAGATTTCTCCCCAGGACGCGTTGACTGACAGGCGGGCGACAGCCGTCTGTACATGAGTCATAGATTCATCAGGACTTTAATTGAGATTGGGTCTGGGGGTCACTGAGTTAACGTAGCGGGGAAGCGCCGGGCCTCGTAACAATGATTGATAGCATGACAATACCCGGACGACACCACACTGGCACTTTCACACGTGTGCATGGCTTTGAATGCGCGCGTGTGTGTGTGTGTGTGTGTGTGTGTGTGTGTGTGTGTGTGTGTGTGTGTGTGTCGGAAGGCGAGTATTGGGCAGCAGTCTGTGAAGCCCCCTGTGTTGACCTGGTTAAGCGTAAGGGCTCCAGGAAGATGAGTCTCGGCAGATTGGATCACCCTCGACCCAATATTAGAGCTTTTTTATTCCGCTCAACATTTAGAAAAAGGAACAACCCCGAGACCATTAAAATAAATGAAAAAAAAGACAAAAATATAACAAGCAACGAATGTTGGAACCAAGGGAATCAGATGCTCTGTGTCTGACAGAAATTTCTGTCATTAAAATGCATCCTCTTCATCTCTGACATGACTTGTTATTGTTCACTCTACACAGTGAACATGAAATATGACATTGAAAACTGACAACTAGACATTTGCTTTTAATGCATGCTGTGTATGAAAGGTGCTGGACAAATAAAGGTTATTATTATTATTATTATTATTATTATTATCATCATTATTATTGCTATTATTATTACTATTACTACTATTATTATTGTTATTATTACTATTATAATTATTAGTACTATTATTATTACTATTACTATTATTATTATTATTATTTTTATTATTATTATTATTATTATTATTATCATCATTATTATTGTCTGCCAGTTTACTGCTCACCCAACCAGCGTATCTCTACAGCCACAGTCTACAGTCAAAATTATAGTTACATCTTATTTTTTTGTATTGTATTTAAATATTTATTTGATTTTAATTATCACACTGTTCTCAACTATTCATGTTTCTGTAAACCGAGAATTTCAGTTAGGGGTTTAGATAAATGGAGTTCCGTTGAATTCGACTGGTTTCTATTAAAACCTCTGAGTTTAATGCTCAAAAATAAAAATAATAAATAATAAGTAAAAAAAACGAAAAACATTTGAAAAATGTGAGTTTTCCTTTTCCTCAAACTCTGCTCCTGACCAATGAACTGGGACTACAAGGAGACATGGTGGAGGAATTTGGCTGAGAAGCAGATGAGGACATATGCAGCTGCTCAGGGAAAAGCATCATCTTTACAGCATGAAAACCAACAACAACAATAACAAAAGAGCGCCTCCCTGAGCGGCTCCGCCCATCCAGGTGGCTCCACCCGTCCGGGTGGCTGCTCGCAGTGGGTCCAACGTGGCCTCTGGACGGAGCTCCGAATGTCCACAAACAACAATCTAATAACACATCCCTCACGTCCTCCCGGAATGGAACGCTCCATGTTTTTCCAGACGCCCGAGGAAGACAGAAAGGGAGAAGAGAGAGAGAGAGAGAGAGAGGGAGAGCAGTCCACCATGAAAAAGAACCGGCGCACAAGACCGCTCCACCTTTCGTGCGACGAGCTCCGATTGGCAGCGTTTCATCCGCCTCGCAATTATACAGACTAATTACAGTTTCACAATTTTCTTGTTTGAAGTATAAAGCGGCGACAATGGAGGCCGTGTGAAAAGCTCTAAGTGCAGAGCGTAAAAAATCCAAGGCCTTAATCCAAAAGGCAGCATGTGCCCTCCACGATAACATAGAAGGCGAACAGTAAAGAAACAGAAGGCTAAAATGTCCCGTCCTCCGTTCTGCTCCTCCTCTCCTTCCATCCCTCCTTCCATCTTTTTTTTTTACATTTTCAGTCTTTTTTTATTTTATGCCATCTGGCCCTCTCATCTCCCACCATAAAAAAAAGGAAACTAATTCATGTTCCGAGTCATCCGCATGATGAATAGCACGGGTCCAGGTGCTACTGGTGTAAAAAAGGAAAGGGAGAGAGAGAGAGAGAGAGAGAGAGAGAGAGAGAGGGAGAGGGAGGAGGACAGGAGAAGGGAGAAGAATAATTATATATGTACACGTCCCTCCTGTTGTAAAGAAAGGTTTGGCTTTAAACGGACCCAATGATCACAGAGGTGGCGAAGGCTTCGTAGCGACGCCTTCCATCCCTCATTGCGAGGCGGCGGCAGCCATACTGGGAAGGAGAGATCACAGATTAACAAAAGGAAAAACGACACTTGTGAATGGATTTGGTGACAATACGAGGATCACGACGAGCGTTGTTGACGTGCTTTTTACAGCGGTGACTTTACACTGGAGTACACCCACCCACACGGACTGTTAACCCTTTGTTCTCCCTCATCTCAGCTCACTCACTCAGGACCTGCTGCACCCTCTCTATGTCTGCTCTATGCAAGGGGAATTATTAACATGGGAGACATATGTTTACATTGCCAAAGCAACTGGAAAACAAAAGGTGAAGTACAAGAAACTGAATATAAAAACAAAAATACAAAGAGGACTGTGTAAACATTCCACTTAAAAACATGAGTAGGTCAGAATTACCCAAAATATATAAATACATGGAGGAAGACAGTGCAGTTACTTGGACTAGGCCATCCACAGTTGTACTTTCTCCACCCCATATATGTAAACTCATACATAACAATTTATATTATATATATATATATATATATATATATATATATATATATATATATATATATATATATATATATATATATATATATATATATATAAACTGTATATACATACATATGATTATATCATGGAATAATATACATGTAATGATATATCATATCATTACATGTATATGTAAAATAGAAAAAAGTAGATAGATCTGTATCCATCTTTCTAGATCCTCATCTCTCTATATACAGTACATCACTGTCTGCTTTTTGTGTCTTTCTCCCACTTTGTCTCTGCCACCATCTGTCACTCTCCTTTTCTTTCTTTGTCTATCTTTAACTCATTTTCTCGTGTCTCCATTTGAATCTCTCTCTCTCTCTCTCTGTCTCTCTCTCTCATTCATCCTCTGACGCTATCATTGCGTCGCTCTCTATAATTGCTCTCGCTTAAAAAGTTTCCTAGTGAAGGCAATTCAATCTTCATAATGAATCTGCAGTCCAGGCCACAATCTCCTTGACATAAAGAAATCCTAACAGGGTGTCCAGATGAATAGCTCCACTTGTAAATGGTCATGTGGGTCATTCTTGTGTGTGTGTGTGTGTGTGTGTGTGTGTGTGTGTGTGTGTGTGTGTGTGTGTGTGTGTGTGTGTGTGTGTGTGTGTGTGTGTGTGTGTGTGTGTTTGTGTGTGTGTTTGTGTGTGTGTGTGTGTGTGCATGTTTGTGTGTGTGTGTGTGCGTGTGTGTGTGTGTGTGTTTGTGTGTGTGTTTGTGTGTGTGTGTGTGTGTTTGTGTGTGTGTGTGCATGTTTGTGTGTGTGTGTGTGCGTGTGTGTGTGTGTGTGTTTGTGTGTGTGTTTGTGTGTGTGTGTGTGTTTGTGTGTGTGTGTGTGTGTGTGTGTGTGTGTGTGTGTGTGTTTGTGTGTGTGTTTGTGTGTGTGTGTGTGTTTGTGTGTGTGTGTGCATGTTTGTGTGTGTGTGTGTGCGTGTGTGTGTGTGTGTGTTTGTGTGTGTGTTTGTGTGTGTGTGTGTGTTTGTGTGTGTGTGTGTGTGTGTGTGTGTGTGTGTGTGTGTGTGTGTGTGTGTAGGGATTAATTTTTTTGAGCCAGAATATAGTATATATTGACAAATTTGACAGATCTGCCAAAATATACTTTATACAATACAGTGGTACCTGGACTTGGGACTGTAATTGGTTCTATAAGATCGGTCGTATGTTAAAACAGTCGTACGTTAAAACAGTCGTACGTTTAAACAGTCGTAGGTTAAAACAGTCGTACATTTAAACAGTCGTACGTTTAAACAGTCGTACGTTAAAACAGTCGTACGTTTAAACAGTCGTATGTTAAAACAGTCGTAGGTTAAAACAGTCGTATGTTAAAACAGTCGTACGCTAAAACAGTCGTACATCCAAGCAATATTTCCATATAAATGATGACGTCAAGAAGGAGGAAAATAAACAAAATACACAGAACAAACACAGTAAATATGAAAAGAAATATCAATAAAGCACCAACTACATGCACACACCATGTAGGTCGCTCACTGACTGACTGCTGACTGACTGCTGACTGACTGCTGACTGACTGCTGACTGACTGCTGACTGGCCGTGACGCACCAACTGTAAATTTCCACGCTCGTATCTTGGAGCAGTCGGTCGCAAGTGGATACAAACTTTTGCGACTATGGCTGCCGGTGTCTTGATTGGTCGTAAGTAGATGCAGTCGTAATTCGAGGTACCACTGTATATACATACAGTATATATCTTACGATTTTACAAGATTTTGAATATGCACATTAAATATTTTTTTTTTACTTGCCATTTGTTTTAGAATTATAACTTTATTTCATTGCATGTACCCTGAAGAGATTATGATGGAGCGCATCACTTAATTCAATTTCACAGATAAAGATGCGGCGCTCCTCAAAGCCCGACATGACGGACAACCCTGCTGCAGACCACGTCACAGCAGCTCAGCTCTGCTGCTGTCAAACTGCTGAACAGGATGTTCGGAGCCCATATTGAACCTTCATCTACATAGATTTTAGCTTAGCCGTGATACTTGGATCCACAGATAAAATTGACCGCTGAGTCATCCGAGGTTCATCAGAAGAGATTGTAAATTCAGAATAGGTCCAAAAATCATTTTTCAGCTCCAGATGGGATGAGGAATTATCCAGACAGTTTGAAAAGTGTCTCAACTAAGTATCCAGTTCTGGTTTCAAATCACATTTACATTCTTCATTGTTATAAATGGATAGTTGAACTTTTTAAGTGTCCTCATGCTGCGAGTGGAGTCTGACATTCCTGGTGCGGCCCTCAGATAAAATCCCACATGAAACCTGTCCCCCGGTCGGCACAGCCTCCCTGGCTGTTGCTCTTATGTTGAGGCTACAACAAAGACTTGATCACATCACAAAAACAAAGCTTGTCCAACGCTGTAGGACCGAGCAGGATTCTGATATTCTGTCTGGGACCAATCTCAGGAGTTCCCATCTCACCCCAAAGCGCCTTCTTAACGACCCTCAAGACAACAGATTCCCCGGAATGTGTCGGAGACTCGGATATCCGACCAGAAGTCTTTTAGCGAGACATGACCGTGACAGGAGAGTCAGACTCACTTTGGTGATGGCGACTTTACGGCCGTGCATTAAAAAGTGAAAGGTTTGAACGGAGCTTTGCCTGAAATATCAGCCGAAAAAAAAAGCTATTATTACTAGACAGACATTATTACTTTATCACATGTTACAAACCTCCCCATTCAAAGTCATTCACTCACACTTTGACTTTTTTTAACTTCATACATAGGTTCGAGCTGTCAGCCAATTATCACTGTATCTGTGAACCGTGAACCAGCTCATATTTTCACCACTTGTGCGTACGCACGGACGTGCAAGCCTCCATGCACAGAACATTCTGTCCTGTCGTTGGACTGCCTGCACACAAATTCAAAAGCTTGCGTGTGCATGTGTGATCATGGACCACACTCCAGCGCAGAGAAACCCCTTTCTCGTAATGAAAACCAAGATAAGTCACCACCAAAGATGAACCCTGGACCCACGCTGGAGTGCAGGTCTGAACAGACGCCAGAGCTCCCAACCTGTCGCACTTTATGTCTCTTTACACATAAAGTTACTCCAGAGAATTGCTGTCTGTGTTGTGGTGAAACTTTAACCCCGACACCAGGCACTTTATATTCCTCTCCAGAAGAAGTATTTTTATTTTGACGTGTGGGTACGGGGAATGGAAACGCAGATAAGTAATCCTTCCCTCTTTGGTCTTCTTCTTCATCTTCTCATCCCCCGCACCTCTACTCGCTCTCCCCTCAGCGCTCTTCTCTTAAAGCCAGCGTGGTGCGTTGGCAGTCCCTCGGGTTTTTCTACGTTTCTACGTTTCTCCCATACAAATCACCTGAACGGCAGCAGGTGTTAGTGTCTTTTCCCATCTTTCATCTTCTTCCATCAGTCGGATACAGCACTGATAACTACCAGTGTTTTTCAAATGGCTTGTTATATTCCCTTTTAACTTGCAGGCTTTGAGCAGACCTTTGATTTTGTTTCACAGATAAGTTGATATCAATTTAAGAGCAGCAGCAGCAGCAGCAGCAGAACCGGAGGTGTCTGGTGCAGCAGCCGTTCTCTTCCTGCACCGTGTTATAAGCTGCCAGTTTACTATCCAGTATGATGATGCCGAGGATCAGTAATTCCAAAGCATTTCACTGTGTCGTGTTCTGTTAATGGATTTTATTTGGGCTTGGCAAGGATAAGCAATCATTACTTAATATTTTACCACAAAACAGTCATCACATGCATCACCACCTCAGCTTGTTTCTGGAACTCTGCAGCTCATATCAGCGAGTGATAGTGCCCAACATCAGTCTGGTCTGGTTGAGTGGCGATTCAGTGACAACGACCCACTTTACACAGACAAGACAATCACAAGATTCAATATATCACTCTCTTTTCCATTTTTTGGAAGGAAAATTACTTCAGTGGGGAAGGAGACAGATAGATAGACAGATGGAAAGACAGAAAGAGAGGAAGAGATAATTT
Source organism: Zeus faber (assembly GCF_960531495.2). Lineage (NCBI taxonomy): Eukaryota > Metazoa > Chordata > Actinopteri > Zeiformes > Zeidae > Zeus > Zeus faber. The sequence continues at coordinate 1,915,055 of NC_137190.1, read as the reverse complement.
GGGGAGGTGACACCTTTACATTTCCGCCATGGGAGAAGGGCCAAACGGTTCATAATGATAAAACTGAGACGCCCATTCTGCTGCTGGAGCCAAACTGTGTTCCATTATGCCACAACAATGGCGGCTCTGAACCACCTGAACGCTCGGTCAATAAACCGCAGAGCGGCGGCCGAGCCGGAGGAGAGATGCCAGGACTGACTGCGGCTGCAATGAACTCTCAACACCAGCAAGCAGCGTGTGTGTGTGTGTGTGTGTGTGTGTGTGTGTGTGTGTGTGTGTGCGTGTGTGTGTGTGTGTGTCTGACATGTCAGTGCAGGACACACTGGACGTCTTGTCAGTGAGTGCGTGTGTATGTGTGAATGAACTCTACAAACTGCCCTGTGGTTATACGTGGTTGTGGGTGTGTCTGTGCATGCATGAATGTGTGTATTAATGTGTGTGTGTGTGTGTGTGCGTGTGTGTGTGTGTGCATGTAATTTAAGTGCAGCATTAGCAGCAGGAGTGTGTGTTTGCTCAGAAATTTCTGTGTGTGTATTAGCATATTGGTGTGTGTATTAATATGTTAGTGTGTGTCAGTGTGTATTACTGTGTGTGAATTAGTGTATCAGTGTGTATCAGTGTGTATTGCTGTGTGTGTATTAGTGTGTATTACTGTGTGTCAGTGTGTAAGTGTGTGTGAGACGGACCCAGCAGCCCATCAGTGTCAGGGCTGAAAAGGTTGTGGGATGAATGAGGGCGAGGAATCAAAGAGAGATTACACGTCTGACCATGTATCATCCTCGATATATTGAACGCAGCCTTTGTGGAGATGGGGCCGCTTATAAAAAGTGGCATTGTGCGGCGGCTGAAAGAGCGTGTGGGCTCAACTCCATGACTAATCTGTCCTCTCGCATTATTTTATTCAATCTACCCCCCGACTTTATGTCTTCGACATTTTTGCTACACTCAGTAACTTTGAGTTGAATGGACAATTTTAAAGATTTTTAAAAAGGCACTCGCTCGGCCCGTGCACCCGAAGAACAAAGAAAAAATAAAAAAGACTATCTCTTTGTTTCAATGCATAATTTATGACTAAAAATGGTTCTTCTTCTAATGCTAGTAAAGTCTTGAGCACATTCTTTTTAGGCTCCGTGCTGAAAAGAGTGTTGAATTTCTAAAGGGAAACTTTTGATAAAGCATAAAAGGATTCCCGCGCCCGCTCCTCTCGGTCTGTCTCTGTTTCCTGGAGCCCACCTCACCCTGCGAACTCACTCAAGACAAAAACACTCACACAGACGCACACACACTCCTTTTCTGCCACGTTTTCTTTTCCTGCTCCTCTTTCCTCTCATCTCAGCTTTGAATGTAGAACGAAGTCACACATCGCTTTGACTTCTTAGTACAGCAGAAGAAGAAAGAAGAAAGAAGAAACAGTCTTTATTAGTCACGCAACACACCACACTACAACACATGCTTGCACACACACACACACACACACGCACATGCTTTGATGGTGGCCGGTGAAATGGTTCCTCTGCTTTTGACCCATCCTGGCTTGTCCTTCCTCCGGGGGCACAGCCAGGAGCAGTGGGCAGCGTACGTGGACGCGCCCGGGGCTGCTGGAAGCTACAGAGTGTATCTGTATATGCCTGAAATATATCCATATTGTTAAAGAATATATATATATATACACACACACATATATACACTGATCAGCCACAACATTAAAAGCACCATTAATAAACACTAATACTGTGCAGCTCCCCCTCGTGTCACCACAACAGCTGTGAGGTGGAGGCAGTGACTCCACCAGACTCTGAAGGTGTCCTGTGGTATCTGGCACCAAGACGTTAGCAGCAGATCCTTTAAGTCCTGCAAGTTGGAGGTGGGGCCCCCATAGATCAGGCTTGTTGTTCCAGCACATCCCACAGATGCTCCGTGGGATCGGACCCTGACCCCGCCCATCCACATGATGTAGAAGAAAAGGTGATTCATCAGACCTCCACCTTCTTCCATTGCTCCATGGTCCAGGTGTGACGCTCACGTCTCC
>NC_137190.1:1903026-1908026 GCF_960531495.2 Zeus faber | reverse complement strand
CTACTCTATGTTTACTATACCTCTACTCTATGTTTACTATACCTCTACTCTACTCTATGTTTACTACACCTCTACTCTATTCTATGTTTACTAAACCTCTACTCTGTTTACTGTACCTCTACTCTATGTTTACTACACCTCTACTCTACTCTATGTTTACTATACCTCTACTCTACTCTGTTTACTGTACCTCTACTCTATGTTTACTACACCTCTACTCTACTCTGTTTACTGTACCTCTGCCTCTACTCTTGAGCTTCCTCCCACTGTTCTACGTCTACGCTCCCTCGACAAAACAGAACAATGAGGGAATCAATCATTTTCATCAATATCTTGACAAATATACATAATGATATACACATATACATATTTATACATATATACTGTATATTGTATATGTTTTTGTATGTTTGTATCACATGTACAAATATACGGACGGAGAGAGAAAGAAGAGAAGACGACACGAAATGAACAGAAACATTGAAATGTTGTAGGAAAAAAATAGAAAGATGGACGATAGATCTGTGTCCATCTAGAGCCTCCCTCTCTAATGCAGTGTGTGTGTGTGTGTGTGTGTGTGTGTGTGTGTGTGTGTGTGTGTGTGTGTGTGTGTGTGTGTGTGTGTGTGTGTGTGTGTGTGTGTGTGTGTGTGTTTTGGTTTTTATGTGTTGAAATAAATAAAATGTTTGTCTGTTATTTGATGTTTATCTTTATTTTCATAGGTGATAAATATGTGACGTTGGTTCATGACACTAGGAATCTTTCCTCAACCAAACAGTCGTTATTTTCTGTCCTTTAACCATTTCACCTTAAGAAATAATCAATAAAAACAATTATGAGACCCGGGGCCCAGCACCGACCGCTCCCCACCCCTCTTCTCCTCTCCTTCCTTGCCAGCCTCGCCGGCCCACCACCACCACCACCACCACCACCACCACCCCTTGTCTTTCCTCCACCCTCCTCTCTCCTTGACAATTCACCTAGTATAATATTTAATTATTCTATAATTTATGCGGGTTATCAAAACTCAGAGCGCATCTTTTTATGTACATTGTGTAAATTGCATTTTCTCTCTCTCTCTCTCCCTGTCTCTCTCTCTGTCTCTCTCTCTGTCTCTCTCTCTCTCTGTCTCTCTCTCCCTGTCTCTCTCTCTCTCTGTCTCTCTCTCTCTGTCTCTCTCTCTCTCTGTCTCTCTCTCTCTCTCTCTCTCTCTCTGTCTCTCTCTCTCTGTCTCTCTCTCTCTCTCTCTCTCTCTCTCTCTCTCTGTCTGTCTGTCTCTCTCTCTCTCTCTCTCTCTCTCTCTCTCTCTGTCTCTCTCTCTCTGTCTCTCTCTCTCCCTCTCTCAGGGAGGGGGTGAATTCTTTGCAGGCATAGAAAGAGATATTGAAGCCTGGGTGCAAATGTGAAATGAACAAACAGGCTGGATCTCTTCTTCAAGGGCCTAAATGAGATCTGTACAAAATAATTTAAACCAGCGATAGAACCATTTATCAAGCCCAGCCTGCAAACGTGTGTGTGTGCCAGCGCACAGTGTGTGTGTGTGTGTGTGTGTGTGTGTGTGTGTGTGTGTGTGTGTGTGTGTGTGTGTGTGTGTGTGTGTGTGAGTGTCTGTGTGTGTGTGTGTGCACACGTGTGTGTGTGTGCCTCCATGTCTATACACGTGGTTGTGTGAATTGGTGGGTGGGTGTGGTTGGATGTACGTGCACATTTCTGTGTTGGTGGCACCTGTGGCAGGATCTTGACAGACACAGAGAGAGAAAGGCGTATGCATTCCTTAACTACTTTAAAAATGCTCTGTTTAAATTTGGTTATATTCTTAATTCTTCACTTTTTGTTTTCCATTGGCTTTGGCAATTTAAACGTTTGTTCCCCATGTGAAGAGACCTTTGAACTGACCTCCTGGTCGTTTGCAGACGTCAACTCAAACCAAATGAACGTACAATCAATTAACGGCTGAATGGTCCCGGATCCTGCGGAGGGTTCGTGTCTTCAGCATGGTTCTGGTGTTTGTTTGGTGTTGCTGTGTCAGTGTGTGGATCTGAACAGGTGTTTACCTTAAAAGTGGGTTATTGTTCTCAGGGTGGAGCGATGCTGCACACAAACCAGATCTCACCAAACCAATGAGACTGTGACAGAGTTTACGGTTAAAGCACTTTGACTGCAGAGTTATTGAGATTGATATTTAAATTCCAGTTTTATATCTGGAAGTCATCCATCACTGTCAATAACACTTGCTTTTAAAGACACAAGCGTGCCGTTTAATGGATCCTCGTTACGATATGTGGACATCAAGCTGGCAGGGGTGCCACCACTCTCAGCAGTGGATGAGGCTGAAACTGAAGCCTGTTGCTGTTCTTCTCTTCTTTGAGGGACAGGTTTAGGGACTGTCGGCCACTTTCAGATTTCTCAGAATAAAGGGCTTTACAAACAAAATTGATATGAAAAATGACCCGAAATCCAAAGGTATAGTTCAGCCACTGTACAATCATTTTACACATGAAACAAGTGTTCAAGTAATTCTAGTAAACTAGAGCCAAACGTCACACTCTGTAAGGCTGATTTTACTGAAAAATACTGGATGAGAATGGGGAACACACACAATCAGATTGCACACACACACACACACACACACACACACACACACACACACACACACACACACACTCAAGTATGCACACGCAGACACACATAAAAACATATAGCCATGCAAACAGATGTGCGTACATAGACAGATACACAAACCCACACACACACACACACACACACACTATCTCTCCAGTGTTTTAAATGCCAGCGACCTGAGGGCAAAGCACATACCATCTCCAACACACATCAGCTATTCACTGACACACACACACACAGACGACCAGAAGGTGCTGCTGTCCCACTGCATCCTCCCATCATGACATTCAGACTCTCAGCTTTCCATCCACAGCCTCCCCTGCACGCTAAGGGAGGCTGTCGGCTGGTTTCTGAAGCAGCTGCTGCCCAGGTGAGAGGGTGGAGTGAGGGGAGTGGGTGGAGCCAGGTCACACCCACATGTCTTCGTGAAGCAGGTGAGCAAGCGCACCAACTATAAACGGTAAAACAAAGACCAAGGAAATATAATTTACTTTAATTGACTTCCACCTCACGCCTCGCTGCAAAGCAAAGTGGGATTATTCTGTGCAGCAGGTTTTTTTCTCGTAGCATAACTGTATAAATCGGGCGCTTTGACACAAGTCACATGATACCGTCCTCCATTTTGGACTTTCCAACAGACCACCCCTCAAAGGTCAATGCAGCCGAGGCCACTTTGTGGAAACACAGCCCATCAATACAACGCAGGATATGGTTACATTCATTCAGGAACTTTCTTCAACCTGTCATGTACACAGGACGACTTTTCAAAGTATTCTGTTATTCCATGGAAATGACAATCAATGACTATCAAAATATTTTATGAAGATTTCCTATCACTCCCTTGAAGCACCTGTTTGCTTGGACCCACCTGCACACGCACGCACACACACACAGACATGTCTTCTACATGCAATGCTTAGATCCACAGATATAAATATCTGATGGGGCTGGTCTGAAGCGTGCCTGGGGGGGGGGGCAACCTCATTGCTTTGAGCTGTGACCCCCCCCCCCTCTTCTTTTCTTATCCCACATCCGCCCCCAGTCGGCTTCAAAACACACACGTCAAGTACCCATGGAGAGTGTGTGTGTGTGTGTGTGTGTGTGTGTCAGTGTAGTCATTTGTTTGATTTGGTGCGTGTGTTGCTCTGTGCAGGTAACGGTGTGTTTTGGTGTGAGAGGAGGGAAAGTGTGTTGCAGCTCTGTTGGCAGTGACATCATAGCGGGGGTTAAACAACCACCGTTTACCTTTATTTATAACCACACACACACACACACACACACACACACACACACACCAGTGTTTCCTCCCTGTCCCCCTAAAGAGAGATAGAGGAAAACGAAAGTGTGTGGGACAAAGAAAGGGGGGTGAGAGCAGAGAGACGCATCACATCATAAATCTGTGTATTGAAAAAATGGCATATGTATATTTGAGAGGGTTCATTAATGGTTGAGACATTCGTCCAGTTGAGTTTGATGGACATTGAAATAAAAATAAAACTGTTGTTTTTTTTTGATTTACAAATAAAAGAACATTTTTTTCAGGAAGAGAATTTTCTTTCAAATTAGAACCACTTCCTGTTAAGCCCCGCCCACTTCCGCTTTAAACCTAAATCCTGCAGACACGGACAGACTGTGTTCAGCTGCACAGCACAAATATGTGGATTAATTCAGTGTTAAAAGGGACTGGATGGATTAATGGATGACAAGTAATTAAACAGCAGTTTGCGCAATTTTAGTTTAAGTATGCTGTCATTTAAACAGTTGTAAAATTATTATTATATATATTTGGGGGAAAAATGGCCAGACAAATTAGAGCAAGAGTGGAAATGCATATAAATAATTTTCCCTTTTTTTATGCAATAAAAATGAGTCAGTAGATGAATGACTATGATGAATGACCGAAAGTGATGATTTATGCATTGATTTTGTGTGTCTGGAGTAGTTTTCCTAAATATTTCCTTTGAGGGCTGCATGGACGGGTGTGTCCCAGAGTGTCCCTACCACACGCCCTTCAGCAGCTGGGACAGTCTCCACCCTCCACCCTGATCAGAAGCAGACACACGATATAAACAGATCTCTTTTTGAAGAGTGAAATTTGAGTAACTGCATTAACATGCCGACACACACCCACTTAAATTTAAATTTGAACGTGTAGCTAACTTTTAAAAGAAAATAATTACGAGACACACAAACACCCTGAAAGAGACGGAGGCTGAAATACAAACCGCCGTGTTCATTGTCCCGGGCAATAGAGCTGGAGCACACGAGCGTATGTTTCTGTGTGAACTGAAAGGGGATGAGAGAGGGAGTGAGAGAGACAGAGAGATGGAGGGAGAGAGAGAGAGAGACAGACAGGGGGATGGAGGGAGAGAGAGAGA
>NC_137190.1:1893026-1900526 GCF_960531495.2 Zeus faber | reverse complement strand
CAGGGTCCGTCCCACCTCGACCATCTCCGCCCAGCGCCGGCACCGGCCGCCCCTACGCCGCCCACCTCGACGGAGACTCACCCCAGCGCTGGGAGCTAATGAAAACAAATGGCTTTTCAATGGGCAGACAAACCTATTTCAAACATTCATCATCGGCCTCATAGATTTCTAAAATCCCATCAAGTCTTGGACCGGCCCTGGCCTCTCTCTCGCTCTCTCTTTTCCTCTACTTTTCTCTCTATTCTAGCTCAACCTCTCTTCACCAGCCACTCCAAATCCCACACACAGTCACAGTGATTGCAAAACTTTGTCACTTTTCAGCGTCATTTATACAGGCTCCGTGTAGAATTACCCGACTGACAGTTATTCACAAGCGGACGATACAATATCACCCTAAGACGGCAGGATAAATGGAGATTGACTGTTAACCTCTTTAAGCAGCAGGCTCCAGACATCCTCCCAAATCAACTTCTACCTTTTCACTGCAAGTGAACAGCATAAAGTATGTGATGATGCCGTGCGATTACAGCCACCCGACCGCTGAGGAACGCTCCAACATGGCAGATATGGCTGGTGATAATTATTTTTTCTTTTAAATTATTTAAAACAGTGTCAGGCGGGGCAAATGCTTTAGCAGTTATGTTGGGATGGTGTTCTTTTTACAATCCAATTACCTCAACAAACCAAAAATATATTCACTTGCAGAACATCACCATGTACTTGTCTGAGCCCTGGAAAAATCACACAGCCAATGTCATCTCTTATTGTTTAGTCACCAAAGATGATTGGAAATGTGTGCTTTATAACTTTTGGGGGTTGCGGTCCACTGAATACAAGTGTACATCTAGAGCAGGATGCACAGTCTTCCCTCAAGCATCATCCGGCAAGAGACAGAATCCCAAGGAAAATGGGCCACAGTTCGACAAGCTAAACCCAGAGCCACACATTTTATTTCTGTAGGAAGAAACTTCATGAGAAACTGAAATATCTCACTTGGGTTCAACTCCCTTTCTGAGAAGGATTTGGGAACGTATGAGAAGTCTGACAAAAGTGTATAAATATGACATATCAGCCAACTTAAACTGCTTTCACACATGCACTCCGGCTAATGTCCGGACCTGATTATCTCGACATTGTGTGGATAATCAGGTCCATAGTGTCCCTTTCACACATGTAGCACACAACCGGAGATTGTCCGTGTCAGACGCGTTTACACCACCTGGAAATACTGTTTGGTATAGACGAGGGGCGGAGTCTGGGTGGAGCGTGCAGGAGGCAGGACGTGGCGCAATGACGCTGCGGAGTTCAAGCACACCCAAGATGGCGGACGAGGCTTCTGATTTATCAATCATTGGGACATTTTTGCGGTGATACTCCATGTATTTGGGGGTATCCACAATATAGGGTAGAAAGGAATACAAAGGGTTAGGGTTAGGGTTGGGGTTGGGGTTGGGGGTGGGGTTAAGCAGAAAGGAGTAAGACACAGCTACGCTCCGTGCACCAAGATCTGTACCAAGGTAAATAACTGGAGCATGATAAAGACATCATCAACATAATACACAGCATTAAATACAACATTATACAGACCTTTCTTTAGGATGCTGGCTGGGTAAAGTCTGGTAATGTCCAGTCCAAATGACACAGACATTTGCCTTCACACATACAGCTCCTCCGGGTAATGTCCGGATCATTTCAGCGTTGCACTGCATGTGTGAAAGCAGCTTTACAGAGCAATCCTGCCAATGTGAATGACTCCCCAAGTGCATGCACTACATTCCGTCTGGATGCACAGTCTTTAAAGTATGCAAAGAGAAATGCACTTGCAACGCCAGCATACAAACTAGTCAGTATTTGAACACAGAACTCTCACCTGGTTCACCACAATGTCAGTTTTTAGTTTTATGTTTGGTTGTTCGTTCAACAAATAAAATTGCTCTAATAAAAACACTCATATGCTTTATAGCTGTGACATTAAAAGGCACAAATGCGTCTGAGTAAATAGATACAGGGCAGAAGAAATACCCAAACAAAACAAAGCAACCGCAGGCTGCACAGAGTGACAAGGATGATGATGTCATCAGCGGGTGCCAATGGTGATCAGGGCGGTGGAGCCGCGCCAAGCTGCGGGTGACCGTGGCAACCAGATGCCTGCCCTGCCAAGATGGCTACCCAGTCACACAATTAGAAAAGGTGTTAGTGTGGGGACGACATGGAGACCGACGATGACAGTCACATGAGCGTGTGCAGTCTGGAGAGGGAGTGGGGAGCTCCAACACCTTCGACATCTCACTGTGTTGTTTGGTTTATGCTTTTTTATTTACAATTTACTGCTTTGTCTCCTTCCCCTCAGCGCGTTTTCTTGTAGTCTGAGAGCTTTGAGATGGGAGGTGCAGTCAAACTGTCCTTTCCCTTATGTAGTATACACTAGACTAGTATACACTACATCTACTATAAAGGATTTTCAAGTCCCAGAAAAATGTTCAAGATAATGAAAATCATGAAGAAAATTCTTGAGGATTATGCGAACACGCGATGACACGTGACATCGGGTGTTTCCTCAAAGGGTTGAATGTTCTAAGTGAAACAGACATGAGCTGACGTAATGAGTAGACTCGGGAACCGCGGGGAACCTGCAGACATGTTTTGGACAGAATGATGGCCGGGTTGATGTATTACAGAACTCAAGAACCACCTGGTTCCGTTGAACACTGAAGATACTCAGAGTCCAAATCGTGTAATTTCAGCGTAATGTGTAAATATATAAACACAGCAATGAACATGGCACAAACACAGTGGTCAAATGCAGGTTTTTGCAGAATAAAGGTGGAGGCGGCCTACGTCACAATAAAAGCACCCCCCCCCCCCCCCCCCCCCAGTGTGTTTAAGGGCAAGTGATAGCAGGGATACGTCGAAAGAATTATAAAACCTTAGCAACGGACAGTATTACACATTTGAAATACCTTTTTACGCACATTCTTTGTAGGTAGATCACCCAGTCAGTTTTAAATGCACAATGTAAAATAGTTAATAAACACAGACAAGATGCTTTATTCACACCAGCCTGATTGCGTTAAATAAAATGCGGGCAACTTCAAAGTTCTTGAAACACAGAAAGGTTGCAATTTCAACTTCAAGTGGTTACAACAGGGGGTCCCAAAGTGGGGTCCTCAAAGGAACCACAGGGGGTCTGCAGGGAAATTATTATTTCATAAAATAATCTATATTAAAGTGCCAAACTCAAATGTCTGTTAAGTCACAATCTAGCGCCCAATGAGGTAGCACAAAGGTGATTGAGCCGATGGCCACTGATGGAATCCCTTCATGCATTTGGAGCATTCTCAGTATTAAGAACCGGGCGTCTGTGGCACTTTCCCACCAATCCATGTGTACTGGATTGGTGGTGCTGCTATTGTTATGGAGGCATGGCCCGGGTGCTAACTGCCAACTGACTGAGGTCACACAGGTGACACTGTTTGGATCTCTGGGAAGTGAGGTCCAGAAACACACCTGCAGCTACCACTTTTTGCCATAGGTGCCGCCAAAAAAAACAAAACGGAAATCTTTGAGATTTCCACTTATTTATATTTCATTTTTATTTATAATTGTTTTCTTCTTCTTCTTCTTCTTCTTCTTCTTCTTCTTTCGGCTGCTCCCGTTATTTTACATGTTTTAATTTTGCTCTACTCAACTAACGACAGTGAGATTTTATTGTGATTTGCCATTATTAGGCAGCATATTTTGGGCAGATAAAGTACATACAAATTGATATATCTTTTGGGGGATGCGGTTCTGTGATTAACAACGCTTTACATGTAACATCATATCCTATTGTTGGGGGAAAAGAGTTGTTTTGCGTGGCTGCCCATAGCTTCCACTGGCTGGTGGTCTTACCTTCAACATGGTGGATAAATCCTAAAATCCAGCTGTGGCCTTTCATCTGGATCCTCTTGGGAACATTTGGTTTTAAAAGTTATTTGGGGGATGGATGTGTGGTTGTGCATTTTCCAGGTGTTTCTTCAGCCTCTCAACTGAGTGACGCCAGAGCAAGATGACCGCCGCAACCTATATATGCTGATGAAAAATAAATTTGGTAGCCATTTTTTGGTGGCCAATATATAAAAACAACTATATGTTCAACATTTACATTTATATTCAAATTTTATCTCAAAGTGCCATGTCTTAATATTTCCTATTGTACTTGTGATTTCTGAAACCATCAACGCTGTGTTCAGCGCTGTTCCGCGCCTCGGATTTCTACTCTGTGAGGTTAGTACTGGAGGCAAGTTTTGGTAAAGTTTCATTTAGCAGGATTTAGATGTATATTTAATTCAACATAGACAATTAATCCTATCATATAATTATAGAACCCAGAATCGTGATTGTGGCGCCGCCCCTTGTGGCCACCTGCGCAAGCACCGCGTGTCGATTACGCACGTTTGGGTATTTTTCGAGCTTATAGAGCTTGTGCGTAACCGGGTGTCATGACATTTCACTGCATATATGTACGACCGTATGTGTATGTATGTGACAAATAACATTTGAACTTGAACTTAAGCTTAATGACAGCTAGCTGCTACCAGGCTAGCCCAGTAGCTTCCTGTGTGGGCGGGGCCTCGGTCCACATACGGGCGGGGCCTCGAACCGCATGTGGGCGGGGCCTAAGTCAGACTTGAGAATTTTAATACAAGTCCAGTCAAGTCAAGTCCAGTCAAGTCAAGTCCAGTCAAGTCCAGTCCAGTCCAGTCAAGTCAAGTCAAGTCCAGTCAAGTCCAGTCCAGTCCAGTCAAGTCAAGTCCAGTCAAGTCAAGTCCAGTCAAGTCCAGTCCAGTCCAGTCAAGTCAAGTCAAGTCCAGTCAAGTCCAGTCCAGTCAAGTCAAGTCCAGTCCAGTCCAGTCAAGTCAAGTCCAGTCAAGTCAAGTCAAGTCCAGTCCAGTCCAGTCAAGTCAAGTCCAGTCAAGTCAAGTCAAGTCCAGTCCAGTCCAGTCAAGTCAAGTCAAGTCCAGTCCAGTCCAGTCAAGTCCAGTCAAGTCAAGTCAAGTCCAGTCCAGTCCAGTCAAGTCAAGTCAAGTCCAGTCCAGTCCAGTCAAGTCCAGTCAAGTCAAGTCAAGTCACACATAGAACGCATTTCATACCAGGGCAACACAATGCGCTTTACAAAGAAATACAAAAAAGAAAGAGAGAACATAGTTGTCAGCCGGCCATTACAAAAGAATGCCCCTGAAACAACAGCAACAACAAAAGAAACAACAAAGACAACAACAACAGAAATAAAAGCGACTCCAGAAACAGCAACAATGGCAGCAGCAACACCAACACCAGCAGCAGCAACAACAACAGCAGCAGCAACACCAACAACAGCAGCAGCAGCAACAACAACAGCAGCAGCAACACCAACAACAGCAGCAGCAACACCAACACCAGCAGCAGCAACACCAACACCAGCAGCAGCAACAACACCAGCAGCAGCAACAACAACAGCAGCAACAACACCAACACCAGCAGCAGCAACAACAACAGCAGCAGCAACACCAACAACAGCAGCAGCAACACCAACACCAGCAGCAGCAACAACAACAGCAGCAACAACACCAACACCAGCAGCAGCAACACCAACAACAGCAGCAGCAGCAACACCAACACCAGCAGCAGCAACACCAACACCAGCAGCAGCAACAACAACAGCAGCAACAACACCAACACCAGCAGCAGCAACACCAACAACAGCAGCAGCAGCAACACCAACAACAACAGCAGCAACAACACCAACACCAGCAGCAGCAACAACAACAGCAGCAGCAACACCAACAACAGCAGCAGCAACACCAACAACAGCAGCAGCAGCAACACCAACAACAACAGCAGCAACAACACCAACACCAGCAGCAGCAACAACAACAGCAGCAGCAACACCAACAACAGCAGCAGAAACACCAACAACAGCGGCAGCAGCAACACCAACAACAGCAGCAGCAACACCAACAACAGCAGCAGCAACACCAACAACAGCGGCAGCAGCAACACCAACAACAGCAGCAGCGTACATGCAAAGATGTCACCGTTCTATAATAAAGGTACTTCTCACTTAACAGAGTTCTGTATATACATATTATGTGTATATATATATATACAGGTACTCCTCACTTAACGATAGAGTTATATATATATATATATATATATATATATATATATATATATATATATATAAACACACACACACAGGTAATCCTCACTTAACTACAGAGTTCTAGATATTACATATATATATATATATATATATATATATATATATATATATATATATATATATATATACATATATATATATACACACACACACACACACAGGTACTCCTCACTTAACTACAGAGTTCTATATATACATATATACATATGTATATATATATATATATATATATATATATGTATATATATATATATATATATATATATATATATATATATATATATGTATATATATATATATATATATATATATATATATATATATATATATATATATATGTATATATATATAACTTAACGACAGAGTTATATATATATACATATATAATATATATATATATATATATACAGGCACTCCTCACTTAACAACAGAGTTATATATATACATATATAATATATATATGTATCTATACAGGTACTCCTCACTTAATGACAGAGTTCTATATATATATATATATATATATATATGTATGTATATATATATATATATATATATATATATAGATATATAGATATAGATATATATACATGTACTCCTAACTTAACGACAGAGTTATATATATATATATATAATATTAAATATATATTATAATATAATATATAAATAGTGTATATAGTATTTATAGTGTATAAAGTGTTATTTTACGCTAAGGGGCATAGTGTATATAGTATGTATAGTATATATATATAAATATATATATATATATATATATATATATATATATATATATATATACTATATACTAAATATATATATAGTACATATATATATTATATATATATAATTTAATATAGTATATATATATATACACAGGTACTCCTAACTAAACGACAGAGTTATATATATACATATATTATATATATATATATATATATATATATATATATATATATATATATATATATATATATATATATATATATATATACATACAGGCACTACTCACTTAACGACTTATAGTCTATATAGTATATGTAGTGTATATAGTATTTATAGTGTATATAGTGTTATTTAATGCTAAGGGGGCATAGTGGGGGCATAGTATATATAGTATATATAGTATATATAGTGTATAGAGTGTATATATTGTCTATAGTGTATGTAGTATATATAGTATATACTACTATTGATGGATGGATGGATGGATGGATGGATGGATGATGGATGGATGGATGATGGATGGGTGGATGGATGGGCGGACGGATGGAGGGATGGATGGATGGATGGATGATGGGTGGATGGATGTATGGATGATG
>NC_137190.1:1885321-1890326 GCF_960531495.2 Zeus faber | reverse complement strand
CCCTCCCTCTCCCTCCCTCCCTCCCTCTCTCTCCCTCCCTCTCTCCCTCTCTCCCTCTCTCTCTCTCCCCTCCCTCCCTCGCTCTCCCTCTCTCCCTCCCTCTCTCTCCCTCCCTCTCTCTCCCTCCCTCCCCTCCCCTCTCCCCTCTCTCCCTCCCTCTCTCCCCTCTCTCTCTCTCTCTCTGTCTGCATGATAGCTGTCATAGATTGGGGTGGTGGGGTTGAGGGGGGTTTGGGTGTTTGGGGGATGGGGGTTGAAACGTGCCTCGGTTGCCTTGGAAACGCTTCGGTCCAGATAATTGTTAGTGTAACCGTCTCAGCACACCCCACCTATAATAGAAATGGATCATAAATTACAATCACTGACTGGCAGCCCTCTGTCAGGGCTGGCTGCTCACTGCTGCCCCCATAGGGCGGAGGAGGAACTGCAGCTCATTTCACTGTCCCTGTCTGAACTGACACATAAAGAGTCGTCTATCTGCCTCCTTTTTTCCATCGTGTTTTTAACTGTTGTTTTTTATTTCTTGCCCTGAATCCCAAGTTTGACAACAATAACAATAATTTAAAAACATTAATGGCAAATGGAAATATGGCATCATGGCTGGATCTGTTTAAATATTACGACGGCGTATTCCCACAGCCCCATCCTAAGTAATCAAAAAACAATTAAATATTCTTCCCGGTTGAAAGTTCCTTTTTTGTTTGTTTGTTTTAAAAATAATAATAATAATAATTCAGCGCCTTAAAAAGAAGTAGTTTATGGTTGAGTAATAATTGCGAAGTGAGCGCCCTACTTTTCTCTCTCCCAGAGAACGGCAGTCACAAGAAAAAAAGGCAAACTAGGAAAAAAAAACAAAAACAAACATGAAATAAATTAAAGCAGAATTAAAAACACAAACTTTTAGAGGGGAATAAGATAATTGCCTGTGTACTAATCATGAGCTCTGTTTAGCAGTCACATGTCCACAATAAACCAGGAATTTTCTGACCTGATCATTTCAATAAATATATAAAAAGTTCAATAAATAAAGAATTTATTACAGATAACATCCATCCATATATATAATTTTTTTTTTTCTTTATCTGTTCTTTGTTACTTGCATAGTTCTGTCAATTTCTGCTGCTAAATTTCCCCCTGAGGACTAAAAATTTTAAAAGTGTTAATAATAATGTTATAAAAATAATAATAGCATTTATTTGCATAACACCTTTCATACACAAAATGCAAGTGTTTTATGGTAATAGCAGGGCAAACAAATAGTTGTGAAGAATAAATATTATTAATAATAATAAAAATATATAGCTGCAGGCAGAAATATACGTGTTTCATACACTAATTACAAATTTTTGAGTTCCCATGGAATGTAGCATTAGTTTGCACTGTCGCTTGTCTTTACATCAGCATTACTACTAAAACAAGTTACAATTTTCAGAGTTTTCAGAGCTGCATTGACTCACATAGTGATGAAGTGCCGTGAGTTTTCCGAGACCTGGTGACACAGAATTACTAATACAAGGATGCACTTGTTGTGTGTTGTGACTTTATCCTAAAAATGAGGTGTCTGTCCACTTCCTGTCGTCCACAGAGTCCTGCCTCACGGTGTCTCTGTGGAAGGAAATCACTCCGTGTGGAAGTTCCCAACAACACACGTCCATTCAAACGGATTCAACACTGCACGTCCCTCACACACACTCATCAACTATATTAATGTTTGGGACTAAAATAAAAGGGACACGATTCGAACCCGTTGCTCTGGGGCTGCAAGCCAACTCCATGTGTGAGGTCACAAACAGGGAATATGTTTTGGACTCATTTCCACTCCTACACTTTGTGCTACGACTGGATCCAATGCTGCAAAATAAGAACACGGCACCAGTTCGATGGAACAGAATGTATTTATATTTACAAAGAGGGGAAAATAATCAAATATCAAACCAAACATCACGCAGGTAAAACGACACACACACACACACACACACACACACACACACACACACACACACACACACACACACACACACACACACACACACACAGTCACACACACACACACACACACACACACACACACACACAGTGTGTGTAACCACTACAGATCGATGGAGTTGATCTGTAGTGGAGCTTGCGCGATGCGAATGGACATTCGGAGCCACAACCTGCACATTTATAATAAATGATGATCTCACAAAGCGTCTTACTCAACAAACTGATCTTGCTGCACCACCCGACCGGAGGATCTATAAGCATCTATAAGCATAAACATAGAAACAAACAACAACATGTACATGGAAAAACATCAACACAGAAACAAATAACATGTACATGGAAAAACATAAACATAGAACCATCAGACGACAACATGTATTGACAAAACAGAGTTAATTAAGTCCAGGAAAACTGGAAGAGCCACTGGTCACACGGTTGCTTCCTGTCAAAGTTAGGGAAGTAAATGAGGGAGAAAAGGAGAGGAATGCAACCAGGAGGGTTCAAAGCAGGTGCTGGTGATGTGTGTGTGTGTGTGTGTGTGTGTGTGTGCGTGCGTGCGTGCGTGCGTGCGTGCGTGTGTGTGTGTGTGTGTGTTCCCCACGTCCATCTGTCGTCTTGTCCATCCTCAGTATAATCTCTGCAGAAAGAAAACAGGTGAATGAGTGACACTCCACCAGTGAGTGTACAGGACTTGTCCGAATTAGCTCTGGTGTATGACTGAGTCCCTGAGTCCCGCAGCCATACAGACACCCCACGACCCCAGGAAAGCCCCGAAGAAGAAGAAGAAAGAAACAGTCTTTAATTGTCACACGACACTCCACAACACATGCTTGCACACACACACACACATGCATGACATGCTCCTCTGCTTTTGACCCATCCTGGCTTGTCCTTCCTCCGGGGGCACAGCCAGGAGCAGTGGGCAGCGTACGTGGACGCGCCCGGGGACCAGGTGATAAGTGTCCATCGCTGGTCAGACGATGATGGGTGCATGTTTTTGGTGGGGGTCCTTACTGACATGAGGTGGAGGAAACCCCATGTGAACACGGGGAGAACATGCAAACTCCACACAGAAAGGCTCCTGTTTTTGGAAGATAACCCGCCGGAGCACGGTGCCAACAGCGCCCCAGGCGGGAATCGAACCCAGGACCTTCTTGCTGTGAGGCAGCAGTGCAATGCACTGCGCCACCGTGCCACCCGAGCACCCCACCCTGCAGCCACAGAAGCCCCCCCAGCCCCCAGATGAGCACCAGCCACGCATGGCCCGGAAGAGCATAATCCAGTCCCGGAGAGCGGGAGGAGACGCACACATGCAACCCATCTCCATGAGCAGGCACAAGACGCACCCGGACAGCAGACGCCAGGCACAGACCACAGGCCCGGAGCCAGCTCCCACACCGGGGCAGAGAAGCAGCGGGAGCAAGGCCGACAGCCGCCTTCCGCACCCCAACCCACGCCCACGATGACGAGCAGCGTCCAGGGAAAGCACCCGGTGGCGCTCCCCGCAGCCCCACCGGGTTGCAGCAGGCCAGAACCCACCCGGCACCAGCACAAGTTGCCAGAACCAAAAAGAACGCAATATTCCCACTGGTTTGGAAATTTGGCGCTGCAGCAGTTTGATTTATGTTGTTGTTGATGTTGTTGTTGTTGTTGTTGTTGTTGTTGTTGTTGATGTATTTCCTGCTGCGGCAGGTGCTGGATGCTGCAACATTTCTAAATGACCCCAGCATTGTGATTGTAACTCTGCAAGGAAGCGAAACCTTTTAATCATCGAAACTTCTGAATTGTAGTCTGGTCGATTTCATTTCAAAGGACAGATGTCGCACACACACACACACACACACACACACACACACACACACACACACACACACACACACAAACAGAATCTCTTTCTAAAACAATAAGAAGCTGTCCCTTTGAAAAGTTAGTGTAGCGCCGTGTTAGCGGTTCAGGGGCCGAGCGGCTTGTTAGGGAGAGAGCCACAAACCACATGAAAACACCACCCGACTCCGAGGCCTCTCCTCCTCCACCGCTCAGCCGGGTGCATATTTCAGTTGGGGGCGTCAGGCGGAAATTATTAATCTGCAGGTTCTCAACTCGGGGTTTGAGGACGCTCGCAAACAAAGGGCACTGGAGCCTCGCAACGAGCTGACAAGGCCCATCTCTCTCTCTCTCTCTCTCTCTCTCTCTCTCTTTATACCTCCACCCGTCTCACACACACAATAAAACAGCGCACACATGCACCTGTGGGCTCCTCAAGAAGACGGCTCTCAGTCTTTCTCTCTGGTTTTGTTCTCGCCCGCTCTGTCCGTCTCACACCCTCTGTCTGTCTCTCTCCCTCTCTCCCTCCGTGTCTCTCTCTGACCTTTGGAGCTGCTTAGGTCCACAAAACACCTCCAAACAGCTCCTCTCTAATGGCTCGCTGCTCAAACAATCGGTGAAGCACTCTGACAAAGATGATTGATCTCTGACAAGCAGCTCGATGCATCCCTGCGAATCATTAGATCGGCCTGGATGGAGAGCAGGAGGGAATGGGGAGAGAGAGAGACAGAAAGAGAGAGAGAGAGAGAGACCTATCGGAGAATTGGTACGACTGTGCTTACAACAGGGCAGGCATTTATCTAATGTCAAGACACGCAGACAACCTTTAGACGGAGTTTGATGTCGGAGGAGGTTTGGAATGACAACAACATCCAGACGCACACTGGCATGCTCAAATCACACACACACACACACACACACACACACACACACACACACACACACACATAGGAATTTATTCACACAGGTGCATGTACATTCACACATGTCAAATGATAACATTAATATTGACACACAAACACACACACACACACGTGCACCCAAAACCATGTGCAGCTGTGCACACACACACAAATGCACTCACACACACAGGTTCGCATGCACACGGGCACACATACACACACATGCAGACACACACACACGTGCACACTCCCTCTCACGCTGCAGCTCAGTGCTGCGTAAAAGAGAAATGTCT
>NC_137190.1:1875321-1877821 GCF_960531495.2 Zeus faber | reverse complement strand
TCTGGGAGCCCGGGGGACACAGAGCGTCTGGGAGCCCGGGGGACACAGAGCGTCTGGGAGCCGGGCAACACAGAGCGTCTGGGAGCCAGGGCGACACAGAGCGTCTGGGAGCCCGGGGGACACAGAGCGTCTGGGAGCCCGGGGGACACAGAGCGTCTGGGAGCCCGGGGGACACAGAGCGTCTGGGAGCCCGGGGGACACAGAGCGTCTGGGAGCCCGGGGGACACAGAGCGTCTGGGAGCCGGGCAACACAGAACGTCTGGGAGCCGGGCAACACAGAGCGTCTGGGAGCCGGGCAACACAGAGCGCTCGGGCTCAGATCGGCCAACAAAGAGGGACAACGACTTTCGCAAAGAATTTAGTCACCTAAAATGGACAATAACAGATTTACTCCAAAAGGAAGAGACACCTGTTGTCCACAAGAGAGGCTACTCTACCTCCCTCTGCACTAGTCTACTCTCCCTCTATTCTCACTCGACTCTACCTCTACCCTGCATCTCCTCTACTCTACTCTACCTCCCTCTACATTACTTCTACTTTACTTCTGCTCTAAATCTCCTCTTCTTCCCTCTACTCTACTCTCCCTCTATTCTCCCTCGACTCTACCGTCCGAAGACCAACTCTGTTTTTTCGAGCCAGTGCTTTGCCCAAGGGCAGAAACCACAGCACAGGTTAAGCTAGAGTAGTGTAGAGGTAGAGTAGAGGTAGAGTACAGTAGATTTTTTTGTAGAGGTAGCTAGCGGGAGGTAGAGTCGAGGTAAGTCACTGAGCAGTGAATCATAGGGCATTTTCAGATCAACTTACATCTTCAGGCTGACGTTTCACTATTTTTGCACTTGCTTTGTTTTTAACCACAAGAGTCTGTGCAGAGCTCAGTCAACATTCCAAATGTGGTGTGGGGATGGAGGCTAGGTGGAGCAAGCCCCGGAGATGGACATGTGTCATGACAAGGGCTCCTCTCCTGAGTGAGTGTGGGGATGGGGGTTTTACCTGCTGCTTGTTTAACCAACCAACGAGCAACAGGTATGCAGCCACTCTGATCCTGGGTCCC
Source organism: Zeus faber (assembly GCF_960531495.2). Taxonomy (NCBI): domain Eukaryota; kingdom Metazoa; phylum Chordata; class Actinopteri; order Zeiformes; family Zeidae; genus Zeus; species Zeus faber. The sequence goes on along the minus strand of NC_137190.1, from coordinate 1,876,770 downwards.
AATTTCCTAGATCCAGGACATGTGTGGCTGCTCAAACCACACCCTCCCCACACCACACCCTCTATCAATAAAGAGGCAACAATATGTAAAGAAAAGTCTCTCTGACTTTCTTCTTATGTACTCTTCTTTCTTCAGATGCTGAAGCCCGGGAAGTTCTCTGACAGCACCCAGGACGTTCTATCCTGTTGTTTCTATTATTGATCCCGTTGACGTTAGAAATAATTTAGAAAGTAAAAAAAGAGCATCAGTGGTAGCGATGCTTTGGGTAAAAACTCGCTGATCTGTAACATGGAAACAGAAGGAGGATGGAAGATGAGTTTGGAGCCTGTGGGAAGAGAGCTCGATGATTTTAAAAGGTTGTTGTGATGAAGGGAGAGGTCTAGAAGGGGAGTTAGGGGCGGAAAAGTCAAGAGGATGAAGAAAGAGAAGAAGCAGAAGAGAAGACATTTGGGCGAGTGTGGGGGGGGCTCCACCCTGCAGCGCCCAGGACTGATCAGCCGTCAGCTTGGATCTCCTCCATCTCTCTCCACCTCCAGATCTGCAGACAGGAGCTCACCTTGCCTCATGTTCCTTTGTTTGGCCCTTGAGGTGGACGGCGTTTCCAGTGACCCTTCTCTCATCGTCATCTTCCTCCTCTTCCTCTCCAGCTCAGACAGATAAATACTTGCAACAAAAGAGAAAGACATAGATGAAATGATAAAGGATGTATAAAGGAATGGGCCGTGTAGAACCATATCAAATGGTGGAAGGTGCTGAAATGATGACGATTGATGTTGACGACAGGAGCCTTTCTGAAGAGTTGGAACTCTGGAAGAAGATGGTGGGTGTGAGACTCTTTCTCTCCCTGGTTTTCTCCCGAGTAAAGGAAAGTTGTGTGCACTCAGTAAAAGGCGCTTAGTGGACACAAAAACAAAAGGCGTTTTCATTCTCATCTGAATTGTTTCTTGGATTTTGTGTAAAGGTGCCTGTGTTTGGAAAGCTGCAGCAGGTATCACACCGTTGTGGCCTCAGAAACAAAACTCAGATCAACACCAACATATTTCAGGGCATCTGCAGATCTAATAGGCCACGAAAGACCTTGTTCAAAACTGAAATATAAATGGTAATATTACTATGATAATATCTAAAAGGAACAGCAGCGCTGTTAACCCTGACAGATACGACAGATCTGCTTTTATCTGAGCGCTTTGATAATCGGGCCGTGAGGAGCGAGCGTCTTCAGGGACCGAGCAGATTTGTCCACCGACAGTGATTCTCCTCTTCTCAGGTCTTTTTGCTTATTTATAAACCACTCGTCTGTATCTTGTTTATTTACTGTTTTTGTACTGTATCTATGGCTCTGGCAGGACGTCTGCCTTTGCAAATCAACTGGAGCAGGAACGTGCATCAGGAAGCAAGTGGCATTCATAATCTGACACTGGTTTCATGGATCGCCCGTTTTTTGGAGCT
>NC_137190.1:1865321-1867821 GCF_960531495.2 Zeus faber | reverse complement strand
GGACCGGGGGTCGTCCTGGCAAACCTTCCTGTGGAGGGGGAAACCGCTTTCTCAGCTCCACATTTAATCTTTGGGTCGGGGGCTTCCAGATGGGGCTCCACGGTCCTCCACCCAGGCTGCGGGGCGGAGCAGGCTCTTCATGTTCCATAAGGTGAAGGTCCCAATCTGATTCAAAGGACCCAAAGGTTCCAAAGGTTTGGCCACGGAGCCGGTGCTGGTGGTGGTTTTTACCTGCTATCCGACAGAAACGCATCTCTTTGGGCTTTTCTTCTGTTTTGTATTTGTTGTTGTTTTCACGAGGAGCTTGTCTCAGTCCAAGTCGTCCTGTCAGCCAGCGCCAGTCACAAACATGTCCTACGTCCACCTAATTAACCATGTATGAGGCCTGTCCGTCCGAACCCACCGAAAGAAATTCAGGTAGAAATATGGGGTAAGGTTGTTCTGACTTCCATGAAATATCCCTACAAATATGAATATTTCAACATTGTTTTCAAATGTTGTATAATAATATATAATTATAATATTTTCAAATTAAAAGAATCTTTCACAAGTTCAGGCAGAACACAGGAGTGATGCTGGACCTGTCTCTGGACCAGGACCAGGACCAGGACCAGGACCAAGACCAGGACCAGGACCAGCAGAGGGAAACCAATGACAGGCGCTGGGAGAAGGGAGGAGGGAGGAATGGGTGGATGTGGGGATCCTGCGGAGGGCGCGGTGCGGTGGTCTCACAGTGCATGGTCCAGCGCTGTATGAAAGCTTCTGATTGAGTTTCCTGTAATTTACACCCACAAAAAAAGTTTTCCAAGGTTCTGGAGAACACGAGACCGGCTCGCTCTCAAATCCTGCACCACTTTACACCGCTCATCAAGCCCATTTTTTTAATATACTTACAAAGAGCCGGGTGTAGCGCAGGAGAGGGAGGGAGGTTTGTGTGTGTGTGTGTGTGTGTGTGTGTGTGTGTGTGTGTGTGTGTGTGTGTGTGTGTGTGTGTGTGTGTGTACTTGTGGGGGGGGGGGGTTCAACGTAGCTGAAATAGCTACAGCTCAAAATGTAATCCCTGCTTATAGGACGGTCAAGCTGGAGAGAGAGGGGGGCGGTGGGTGGAGGAGCAGAGATGATGTGATACCCTGATACCGTCCTATCTTTACAATTAGTTTCCTGCAGGCGCCACGGCTCCAAAATCACATTGAACAACTTCCTAACAGGGTCAAGGAAAAGATGATTTAAACTCCTCTATATTTATATTTGCGTGCGCTCGCTGTACATCCGTCTCTGTCCGCGCGTCTTTTACAAACATCTGGCGCGCCGAGATTTAGGTTAGACAGGCAATTAGTGCACGTATTTGTCCTGAAGACAGGTGTATTTTCATTTAAGAAACACTCCATCACTGCTGCGATGTGGAGGCCGGTTTGTTATCGTCACTCTGAAAGGCACGTGCACGCACACACGCACGCACGCACACACACACACACACACACACACACACACACACACAATGTGTTTTTATTTCATTTATTGTTAGCTCCCATGCTCTACATTTCTTTTACATTTCTCAATTTGCATACTGAGAAACAATATACTGTATATGTTAAGATAATAATAATAATAATAATAATAATAATAATAATAATAATAATAATAATAATAATAATAATAATAATAATAATAATAATAAAAAATGATGATAATAATAATAATAATAATAATAATAATAATAATACATTTCGACCACCTTTTAATGCAGCTGAAAGTTCATCACATTAAAAAGGAAACAACTTAAAAATTGTACTTGCAAAGTGGGTAGAAAGGCAGCTTAAAAGTGATTCAGATTGAATTTGTGCATAGAATTTTAAAACACATAAAGCATAAAAAGGGAAAGATAATGCAAACAAAATAATAAATAATATATAAAAGTAAAATATAAAAAGTGAAAAATAAACCTTTCCTATATGAAAACCTTTCATGCAAGGTTGAGTAAATCTTGTTTGAAAATGTCCTGAATTTGTTTGCTAAACATGGAACAGTGTCGTTGAAACGCCTTGAACGTTTCCTTCTGGACACTTGACAAAGCAGAACCTGAGGAACATCAGAGAATCTGAGCTTCAGATAAAACAAGATAACGCATTAATAAGAGTATGTACAGCAAGTTATCAAAATATATAAATGCTAAATAAAAAGAAATAATCTGCAATCTGCAAATGTTTTCCTGAATTTCATTTCATCTTAAACACAAATTGTTCTGTGTCACATTTAAAGACGTGGTGTGAGTGCATCCTGGGGAAGCCTTACACAACCTTCTCATGATTACAGCGTTTGGCTCCGACCATCTCAAAATGTTTTCCTCTTTAAGTCTGAGGAATTACCCTGTGTTAACAACCTCACGCAGGATTAAATGTCTAACAAGACGCACACACGCACAAGCACACACACACACACACACACACACACACACACACACACACACACACAAACACACACACACCAGCTCCACTTCTCT
>NC_137190.1:1807821-1857821 GCF_960531495.2 Zeus faber | reverse complement strand
GAGAGACGGGTCGTAGCTTCAGAGGGAGACAGGGAGAGAGGGACAGACAGAACAGGGCGTGGCGACCTGCCCAGCCCTTAGCCACGCCCGTCTCTCCAGTGTGACGGAGGGGTTAAAGGTTAAAGGTGGTGCGGCTGGCGTCACGCTCCGCCCGCCCCCCCACCCCTCCCCTCCCACCCTGAGGTTTCGGGTCGCCCGCCGCCAGACGTGGTGGGGAAGAGACAAAATGGAGGAGCTTCCTGTTGAGCTAAAACACGTCAACACAACCACTTCCTGTTCCACGTGATGTTCTGACGCACGTAGTCAACGCAGAATTTGACTTTTCTCCGTTGGCGATCGTTGCCTTGTCCACCAGGGGGCATTCTGCCCTGGGTGGAGCTACACACCCCCCCCGTGCGGCGGGAGGCGGAGGTCAGATCCGGCCGCGTGGTGACGGAGGAGGTGCCTCCACCAATCGAGCGACGGCTGCTGCTGCCGCCGCTCGCCCTGATCCACACTGTAGCACTTATTTTATTATCACTTCCACTTCTCTCTTTCTTTGTGCGGGCGGGGCGGGCGGGGCGGGCGGGGAGGGGAAACAGAATTCATAAATAGGAAATCGAACAAAAATAGAGATTCGTCTGATGGCGTTGCTTGAATTCTAAATATAAGATGAAGGCCGATGATTTTGGGGCAAGCCCAGAAAGACTTGTCAAACTTTTTGTGCCATTACGATCCTTTGTCTTAGCATGGTTGTCATGTCAGGCCTGGTTCCCGTATGAAATATTCATTTTGCATAATAACTTTCAAAGGGGAATAAAGCACGGAGTTAATTATTAATAGCATGTATATTCAAGACGCCCCCGCCCCCCTCACCCCCACCCCACCAACGCACCAAAATATTCCCTGACAGGCGACGGAGGAGAATCCCCACAATGCAGCGCTAAAGAAGAGACGACTTCGCTCGGCAATGATGCAAGTTCCAGGAAACATCCACCCACGTGAGTCAGGTGGTGTCAGCGGGGGCGTCCCCACCTGACGCTTCCACAAGTTCCACTGCCGCCGGACGGGGATTAAGAGCGGCTTTAAATAAGGGTCGGATCAACATCCGCTGGTAATCCTCTATCGATCCTGGTCCTGGCCTTTGTCAAAATCGGGCTTTGAAGGGATATTGTACACAAAGCTTCCTTTGTCGCCTTAAATGTGCAGTTTTACAGCGAGCGGCTTCCTGCTCGGCTCCGCTGATTCCTGGCGTTTAGCAGCGTTTATGTCAAAACACGACCGCGTCTGGGGAAGTGGTTCAGGGCTTTTCATTCATTTCACACGCGTCCGCATGAGGAACATTCTGTGCATTTCCTTTACCCCCGAGCGCCGCCACGCGTGGCGGGGAGCGGCGTCGGGGCCGAGGTCGTCCGATCGGCCGAGCTACGTGAGCGAGGTGTCGGGCGTCGGCCTGGAAGGATACGAGGAGGAGGAGCGGGATCTGCTGGAGGATGGGTCCCATTCACTGCATTGTGTCCCATTTCAACACGATTTGCAGAGAGGCCGTTAATATGCACGGTATGTGTGTGTGTGTGGGGGGGGGGGGCATTTCAGTGTCAATTTACAGCAATTCCGGCCGTCAAAAAAAAATGAGAGGGGTAAAAAGTGCGAGTACTTCCCATTTCTTCCCAGATCTCTGAGTTTAATTCAATTGGACCTTTCAAGACCTTCTTCATGACACAGGAAGCAGCACTATTGCATTATGGGAAGTGGGGGGGGTGAGGACGTTGATCCTTTAAGGCTCTCAAGTGCGAAGGAGATAAAAGCAGATATGAAACAGGATTGTTCCTTCTCCTCAGGAGCGGGGGGCGGGGGGTCCGGCCCGAGTGGGAGAGCAGCGTTCTCAACGGACCCTAACGGAACCAAACGGACCCAAACGGAACCAAACGGAACCAAACGGAACCAAACGGAACCAAACGGAACCAAACGGAACCCAATGGAACCCAATGGAACCAAACGGAACCAAACGGAACCAAACGGAACCAAACGGAACCAAACGGAACCCAATGGAACCAAACGGAACCAAACGGAACCAAACGGAACCAAACGGAACCCAATGGAACCCAATGGAACTCAGCGGAATCCAGATACGGAAAAAGAAAACATGCCAAGACAAGAGCAGCCTCCCTCCCCCCCTCCCTCCATCCTTCCTCCTTCCCTCCTTTTCTCCATCCTCCCTCCTTCCCTCCTTCCCTCCCTCCTTCCCTCCATCCTCCCTCCCCCCTCCCTCCGTCTCCTCTGTATCAACCCTTTTCTTTTTTTGCCGCATGTGAAGAATAGGTCAGATGTGATCGAACAGCTCAGGCGTTGAGAGCAGACACGTCTCTTTTTTTCCGGGAATCTCAATCAATAGCAGTGGCTAATGTCTCCGCTTGAGAGCGGCTGATTCCATATTTAAATAACAGGCTGGGGGGGGTCGGAGCACGCATCATCTCCCTGAAGTCATATGTGATTAGACTCCATCGCTACGCCCAACCAAAGAAACACCGAGAGGGGGAGGACGTTAAACTATTCATAGTCCATGCCGCAGCTGCAAAATACCTGGATTAGATTTGGCCTTTTCTTTCTTTAACGACGCACTTTTGTGTTTGGATTTGAATATTTAAATACATTTTAAGGGCCCGTTTGTTGTTCATTGATCATTTATTTTTACCTCGCATGGAAAAAGTTAAATATCTGGACTCTTCACGCCGTCCTTGGAGATCAAAGAACTCCGCACATCAGGCCTTCCACGCCGGGCGGGGTTGCCAGATAAGGCAAATACCTGGATTACAGTGGAGTCGAAGGGCACCCTGCGTCGCCGTGCCGTTACTTCTTTTTAAAGAAATGTCCGTCCGCGCCCACAACACTGTCCTCTCCAGCCGCTCCTCGAGCTCCCGGGGCCTTCAGCGCTGCGTCGCGGAGAAGGTTGCCAGATAAGACGTAATAAATCCACGCGTTTCCTTGCTGAGCGGCTCCGCCGTGACGGCTCCGGGCGCTACCTTTGTCTGCATCGCAGCAATGACTAAAACCACGTATTGTAACACGACACCCCTGATTTCATGGAATATGGCGGATTACTGAATCGAACTGAATGCTCAGCTCTTTTTTTTTTTTGTTCGGATTTCTAAATTAGGATTTTCTGCCTCCATAATGAGACAGAGTAGTCTCTTAGTCTAAATCAATGGCAGCTATTTATATGAGCGGTAATCCCTCACCCAGCACTGAACTGCCAGAGGAGAGGGATGGCTTTTAAAGTAATGCTGCAAAACAAAGGAGACAGTAAATGAATGCAAATTGGTTTCTCCCTCTTTCAGAATGTCCGTCTCTCAGAGCCGTCCAGGCAGACGGGAGCAGCAAGAGGAAAAGAAATCTGCCTCTTTTTTTAAATGATCACCCCTCAAAAAAGCTCATTTGGATAGTTGCCAATAACCCCATGTTCAGCACCAGTTAAGCTCAGAATAAAATGTTTAAATAGCTACCCCCCCCCCCCCCCCCCGCTCTCTGTCTTGCATCTGGACAGAACGGGGCATGAAAGCCTGACAAGCAGGCCATCATCCAAGAGATCATTAAGCACAAGGGTTGAAGTGCCATCTTCAGCGCCATGGCAACAGGGCGGAGAGAGAGACCGGATAAAAACAATGCGAAGCAGGAGGCGAGGCGGGGGAGGCGGGGGGAGGCGGGGGAGGCGGGGCAGGCGGGGGGAGGCGGGGGAGGCGGGGGAGGCGGGGGAGGCGGGGGGAGGCGGGCGCTCAACGATCTGCCCTGATCGATGCAACCCCCCCCCCCCTTGAAGGCATGGGGGGGGGGGGACAGTGGGAACGTCTCTCCTTCGAACCCCCGATCGTTTCCCTCACCGCAGCCCGACTGATCGTCTGATGGTGTGAAACATCCCTCTGCTTCTCTGTGCCGTCCGCCTCCACAGCAGGGAATTCAGACGGAACATGGAGGGTCCGCAAACCGGCGCTTTAACCTCCTCGCTCGGCTGACGGGCCTCAGGCAGGGACCGGAGGAGGGGCCAAACTACACGTAACCAGAGGGTGTTTTTAACCTTTTGGGGGGAAGGAAGGATCAACGTTCACTCCTCTGCTCCTCCTGTCATGAGCGTGAACATCTGTCAGTGAAAACACCTGGAAAACACAAAGAAAAGCGTAAAAACGAAGGAACGGACGAGAAGCAGCAGGAGGCCAGCGGCTCCCTCAGACGCTCGGAGGGTGAACGGTGGGGAGAAACAGACAGCTTAAATGTAGGAGAGAGAGAGGGGGGGTGTGTGTGTGTGTGTGTGTGTGTGTGTGTGTGTGTGTGTGTGTGTGTGAGTGTGTGTCCCACCTCCCGGAGAACAGCTGTTTAGGCCTTGATGGAGGTGAGCTGCGAGGAGTCGCTGTATTATCTTCTGCAGCTGTCAGCACCGTGTGTGTGTGTGTGTGTGTGTGTGTGTTTGTGTGTGTGTTTGTGTGTGTGTGTGTGTGCGGGTGTGTGCGCGTATGTGTGCATGTGTGTGCGCGAGTGTGTGCGTGTGCGTGTGCGTGTGTGTGTGTGTGTGTGTGTGTGTGTGTGTGTGCACGCGCGTGCGTGTGTGCGTGTGTGCGTGTGCGTGTGTGTGTGTGTGTGTGTGTAGCGCACGGTAGGATGCTGCTAAACGTCACCAGGTTACAGCCTGGATGTAGCTGCGTTTTTCACATTTTTGCAGGAAACACTTTTTGAAGCACGTGATAAGCACCATGACTCCAACTCTCCCTGGGATGAGACACACACACACACACACACACACACACACACACAGTTTGAGAAGTTCACTCTCCAACAACATGTGCTAATCAATCTGTTGAAAGCAATCTGTCAGGAAATCTTTAGCTTTAAACAACCCGGTGCAGGGATGGGGGGGGGGGGGGGGGGTCTTAGCCATCGGTGTCTTTACGCATCCCAAGTGTCAATAAGGATTACGGGAGCGCGCTTTTATCTCCTCAAACACACAGACCAGTCACTCATTTAAATGGATGAACAATTCAGGTCTGCTCGATAAATAAAAAAATAAAAAAAGGATACACTCCCGTAAATACATTCAAATCCCGACTCCATTCAAATTCCAACCACCATATGCTTAATTTAAGATCTAATCTTCCCCTTTTCTATTTCCGCAAATTCGCAGAAGGCAAATCTTTGTACACATAGTTGTTTAAGACCTCAAAGGATAAACACAGACTACCTATTGTTGGAGCCACGGCTCCTCATCCTCAACTTAAGACCCCCGGCTCCTTTGAGAGCCGCATGCAAAGCAGGTGCATGGAGGGGAACACGCCCGACAAAAGAGACCTTATTGCATTTCACAACCTCCCAAAAAGACGGGCGGAATATTAAAAGGCGACAAAACTGTATTTACACATCATTTCAATAGACCCTAAAATAACCCCGTTTCTATCATCCGCCATCAAATAAAGAGAAGCAATAAAATCTGCCAAGAGAAGAACAAATAAAAGCAAATTTTGACATTTTGCTGGTTTTTTTTCAACGCCTTCTCTTTATAGGTCAGAGGAAACACCGGCCGCTCTGCATTGTTTTTTAAATGCCACTTTGTGAGGAAGCAGGAATTAATTAATGCAGAGGGTGGGGGGGGGCTGTCAAGAGGCAGCACATTAAAATCAATGATTAATAAATTCAAAACACACAACACACTCAGCTGGGAGATGAAAATAGTATTGCGCGCTCCATAGGAAGCGGCCCCAGTGCGGGTCCTCCCACTGAAGAAGGCGTCCACTCAGATGCCTAATGGAAAGTAGCCAGTGCCAGCTGTGTGCTCGCGAATAAAATCTGTTTAATTAAAGGAGCGACAATGGGAGCGGAGCGGAGTCGGCAGGAAGCTCCATTCGCCCGACACCAAGAAGAAGGAAAAGAAAAGACATAAAGGACAAAAGCGCGCGCAGGCTTGACGCAGGCACGCAGGCAGGCACACACGCACACACACACACACACACACACACACAACTACAAAATCCCATAAAGATTTAAGAACCTTTGTTTGGTCTGATCCACAGTTCCTCAACCTTCTCCACGTACAGGAGCCTCCAGTTTGATCCCTTCGATCAGATTCAGTCTCCAATCTGATAAATATCTTGATTGATGAGATCTGATTGGGGGTCTACTCTGGTCAGGGAGAGAACAGTGAAACTAGGATCCAAACACTCGGACGATCTCTAAGGTCTGGAAATTTAACCAAAAAGTTTAACTGGTTTTCGCTGGGACCCCTGGAACCTCTGGTAGGACCCTGTGAGGGTCCCCAGACCCCACATTGAAAACCACTGCTGTGAAGCGGAGGGACGTGGAGTTTTACTCCTTTGGGCAAGGCACTCTGACGTCACAGAGCGGCTCTGTGCTGATGGTTTAAAGGATTTGACGCTGTCAGATGGAGCTCGTTCTGTGACCTGACAATGATCTGCTGGTCTCACCCACAGTTACAAAGGCACAAATGGAATCAACAAATAGAAAATACGGCGAAATGAAGTCACAGTGACAAAGTTAAAACTGTATTTAACGTCAACGGGGTCCTTGAATGAGTAGATCTGGAGCCGCACTGATCCCGGATCTTCCTCAAAGAAAGCACCGTGGCGGTGCCATAAAACCTCTGGAGCAGGCTGTGTGCAGGCTGTGTGCAGGCTGTGTGCAGGCTGTGTGTTGGTGTGGAGAACAGAGACATTTTGGCAGAAAAACGCAGACAAGATCATATTTTCCGCAGCGTGCGGCGACCGGCTTCCTGCTTCCTGGAGTTTATCGCCAGTTGATGTCTTACCTTCCACAGTCAGACACGCAGACGCAGAGATTATGCAAATGAATGTTCATTAGTCGATTCCTCACGAAGTCCCTTCACCGCGTGTTCCCTGAGAGGAGCCGCAGCCAGGCTCCGCTGCATCGACTGGCCGTGCTCTTGATTAGAGTGGCCACAAGAGGGAGGAGCACGCACACACACACACACACACACACACACACACACACACTAAGGAGCGTGACAGGGGCCCCAGCATGTGCAGTGTGTGGCTCCAGCTGAAGGGTGCTGCAGGGGAGCGTTGGTCCCTCGTCGGCCTCTGGCCTTAATGGCTCCGACGGATCAACTGGTGCAGGATTAGAAAACAGCCTCTACTGATGCTCTATTCTAGAGTTGTGTAAAAAAAATAAAAATAAACTCATTTAAATATCCATGTGTAGTACTGAACTCTTATTTAAATCACAGTTAAAGTGCATTACTACTAGTTCACCTGCAGCAGGAGGCGAAACACCAAGGACGGCTCCTTCCTGCTCGTCCAGGAACAAAACTCCAAAACATCCTGCTTCCCCTGATGACAATGACCCGTACTGGACAGGGGTCCGGGGTCACCCTCCCCAGGACTGACCCTTCCACAAAACACCCGGTAAAATATCTAGTTTATCATTTTACATTAAAAAGTCAGAAACAGCTGATGGTGACGTGTCCTGTAAAGGGTCCCAGGTGGCGGTGCCAGGGGCGGAGAGGACCAGGACCGCGCCCGCGCCCTGCGTGGACCTTAATGGCTGCTCGTACTGCCTCACCGGCCCAGATTGGAACCTGTGACTAAACAACCAGTGCCAAGAGCCCGGGTTTTCCAGTACTGGATAGTACAGCACATCAGCATCCACCCGGGGTGCTGCTGGAACGCTCCACTTTTTCAAATAAGAGATTAAAAATAAGCACTTGGATCATTTTGGATCATATGGGAACCAGCTCATGTTATTTCCACATCCCAGCTGTATCTGTGTATATCAGAGGACCCCCACCCCCACCCCCACAATCAGAGGAGCCGCTGAGCGCACAGGGATGGGGGGTGGGGGGGTTAGAAACCAAGTCAGACGCTGACATCAAAGTTTCTGCTCCAACACTGAAGCTGCTTGTTTACATGGACGGTGTCGCGGCCCGCCGGGAGCCGCGGCCTCCTTCCGACGCCGCAAACAACACCACGCTCCTCCGGGACCGACAAACTAGATCTGCAGCCACGCCCTCACGGAGACACACCCAGACGCCGGCGAGCGCTTCTGCGGCCTTCAGAGTCGAGGTTGGGTGCATCTCAGTGAACGAGAAGCACGACGCGAGGAGTCAGAGGACCTGGTGCGAGGCAGCGCCACCACGACAACTTCCATACCAAGACAGAAAATACCTCCATGCGTTGAAATAACTTTTGACAAGTGCACGACGGCAACCGTGAGGCTTCCAGTTCAGCAAGGCAAGCAAGAGGCAATATGGATTTACATTACTGTACATCAAGCAATTATAAGATATTTCTATTGTACTTGGGCCGTCACAATTCAGAGGTTTTAGGCGACAATTAGGCCTAATTGTCATGCAAATTATTTCAATCAGACTGGAAACCTCAAATTGTAACATTGTCCTGGATTGTGAGTGTGACAGCTGTAATTGTACCTTTTAAAACAGGAAGTATTTTCAATCTGTTGAGAAATTATTCTGTTGTTTTTTTCCCCACCTGATTGAATCTCGGCTGTATAATAAACAGTATCAGACTGCCACCTAGAGGAGAAAAACTGACTGTGCAGCACACAAAGAATATGAACAGTAGACAAAGGTTCCTAAAGTGCTGGTTCTAACCTGCGGGGCATCACCATTTATTAGGTAGTTGGGAGAAAACCAAATAAATCCCAGCGGTATTAATACCCGTTTTACACAAAATATAAAACAATTTTACAGTGAAAACATCCAAGTTTACTCCATTTTAACTCATTATTATTGTGAGAAAAGAGCGCTGAAGGCAGCATCGCTCCATCCCCAGGCGCTACGGCCAACTCACGAAAGTACCGAATGCGAAATTGAAGTTCAATAATAAAGTAAAAAAAAAAAAGGATTAATCCCTTTGAAAGCTTTTTGAAATATTTAGAAAGTCACATGCAATTGAAACTATTCCATAATAGAGTATGTTATAAAATATAACAAAATGCAACGCAACAGCAGTTTTAATTGCAACGTGGTTAAACACGCCATCTTTATTGTAAAATATACGTAGCAGCAAGTTAAATACAATCACAAATATTGTAGCTTTTGAAGCTCGGCTTGTCCACTTATCTATTAACGGGACAAAAGTTCTGGTCCCGAAACAAAACATGGCCATGTTTTGTTCACACAGTCTCACACACATTCACACACACTCCCTGCATCATGCACAGCCCACCAGTTTAGCAGCAAACAGAGCCTGAGTCAGCTCTCGAAAGGTTTTTGGGCTTGTGGGTCCTCGGTTTAAAAAATAAAAAAATAATAATCGGGAACTACAGAAAGATCAACACTCACACCCAGAAAAACAAAACGAGCCAACAGCTAAAAAAAAAATTAAAAAAAAAATAAAATTTAAGTTTTCAGTTTGAGCATGGATATTAACACAAAACTGAAGCAACAATGGAGTCCTGGGAGGCAATGAGGGCGTGTCACCGCAACGCCGGCATCAAAACATCAACAAGAACCATTGGAATCGGGTGTGTGTCCCAGGACATCCAGAGCTTTTGGGCTGGTGTGTGAGCAGCAACACGAGCAACAATAAAAACAAACCGGTTCCATGGTCGGCCATTTTGTTCGACCTCCTGCAGATCCACTCAGTTTATTTCATGCGAGTGTTTGGGTGCAGTGCACGAGGGGGGCGTGGCCATGCACGTAGTCTCCAGAGGGCCCCAACTCCCATTCCTATTGGCCACCACAAAGTCTAGAAGTTTCCTGTGGCGGTTTTGGGAGTTCAGGGATCCAGGGGAGAACCGGTGCCGATCCTGGACGCCATCTTGGAGACAGCCAAGGCTGGGGGGGCGGCGTCTCCCCGGGGAGTCTCCTCCGTCTTCTCGCTGCTGAGGGGCGGAGTCAGGACCCCAGATGGCAGTGGACAGCTGGCATGGTGCTCCAGCTCCCCCTCCCGATAGGAGTAGACCTTGTCCTGCAGAGCCAGAGCACCAGGACATTTTACCCACAAGAGTGACATCACACACACACACACACACACACACACACACACACACACACACACACACACACACACACACACACACACACACACACACACACACACACACACACACACACACACACACACACACACACGGAATTTGGGATGAAACGCTGAGAACTAGCACTGATCTCACAGTTAGGATTCCAGAAAGTGCTAGTTCTGATCTTTCAGTGAATGATTTATTCACGTTTTTATTTAAACACGAAAAGCTGATGTAACATGAAACGGTTGCAGATTTAAAAAAAGTGGAACTGAATTTAAGAAAAGACAAGTCAAAGACCCAACACATTTTAAGACTAAGGACAACTTATCGAGTAGTTTTGATACAAAAACAAATATTTCAGACCAACATCATCTCCAAATTCTCTTAAAAAAAAGTCATCCTTTTTGAATGACAAGTGTCTGATGTAACCAGACTTTGGTTTCCACAACGTCCAACACAAATTAGCACCAATTTGGCAGCCATTTTTAAAAGGGCGGTCACGGTCAAATTGAAAAAAGATTATACGACACATTATTGTAAAGTGCTCACTGCATGAATGTTGAGATCATTTAGAAAGAATAAAAACATAATATTCCGATTTATCGACGAGCCCCGGTACAAAGAAAACACCCTGCAGGGGGCGCTGCACTCACCAGCCAGGCCAGGAAGCCGCTGTGCGTCTGGATGTTGTGCGTGTCGTCGGACGGGACTCCAGGGAAGGTCTTGAGCTCGGAGCCGCCGCCCGCCTCCCGCAGCGCCACGGCGAAGGGAACCATCCAGCGCACGCAGGACTCCAGATCCACACGCTTCAGAGCTGGGTGGGGGGGAGGGTCATTTCAACAAACATTCTCTTAGTGATAACAATACATTTCCACTTCTACAAGGGTTGTTGAAAGTTATAACGTGTTCTGTGCTGTTTAGGGAAGTCAGTGGTAGAGAAACAGGTTTAACCAACGGCTTTAATCCAGCAACAGAGGTTTAAACACCGGATGTCCCGCCCCTTGTCTCTGAGCCAATCACAGCGCCAAGAAGAGAAACACCATCTTAGGCCCTTTATTAAAAAAATTTATTAATGAAAAAATTACATTATTGTACCATTCATGGATTATTGCAACATTGGGCGTCTGCGACCACGCTGCAGAATACATAAATATGGCGAGGCATAAATATTGAGTCTGCTTGAAGAACTGCTTCCTAGAAGCATTTTAACAGGTTTGCCCATCGTATTAGAGTTCAGGGTCTCAGTGAATGAAAGTTTACATCTTCAATTTTTCAAATATGGTAAGTCAGATTTTGAGAGCAATACAGGTAGATGTTGTAATATCATTCATCGCAATTTATGCTTATTTTGAGTATTCTCCGCAGACACAGAGGAGGGAGACGGGTGTGCACGGACCAGAAGTTTTTGTGAGAGAAAGACAGAACGGAGGAGAGACGGTATGAGAGCAGAAGAGAGGTATAGTGTCTGATCAAGACTATTTAATGACTTTTTATGTTATAATTGTAAAACTGAACTTCAGACATTCAGGAGGAACCTCCCGACCGTGAGTCTCATATTCCCATCTTCCGTTTCCCCCCAGATAAAGGCCACGGCGGCGTCCTCACCAGAGACCGTCTCCACCAACTCCAGGGAGGAGAAGTGGAAGAGCGCCGCCGCCGCCAGGACGCCGTTGGAGAACTCCAGAGAGCGCACGTCCAGCATGCACAGGTCCAGCAGCTGGAGGACACACAGGGGAGGCACACGCTTCCAACGCTCAAACACGGGAGAAAAGAAGCTTAAGAGCTTGATAAAGTATATTAAAACTAAAGAGAAATATTTATAATAACAAAATCTATTCAATGTGAACTTTTCTGCACTAAAATCTTGAATGAAGGCTAGTTTCACATTAGGAAATCGCACGGCCATTTAAAAAAAAAAAAAAATTCTGATTGATATTGCTCTCAATGTTCAACCAGTTAAATCAAATAACACCCAGCGCATCAAAGAAATATTTTCATTCTTGAATAAAACATTATCCATCATCGTGGCATTGTAGGGATTGAGCCGTTCAGAAGGAACATATTCAGTGTTTGTGTGCTGGTAACAAGGAAACTGCACGTCATAAAAACAAGTATTATTCTCAGTTTCTGGTCATGAATTTACACTGAGACATTGAAGGATCACGACCACTGATTTTCTATCATTTCTCTTGACTTGTTGGTCTCCACCTTGTGAGCCATTCAAATAATTCTCTAAGACACGTCTCGCGGCGCAGGAGACTTCACTGCGACTGGCGGCTACATCAGCACTCTGAGGTTTCAGCTGCAACAAGGAAACGCCCCGAGTCTGAGACGATATTCAGCTGCTGGTGTCGTCACCAGAACAAAAAGAACCTTGGAGGACGTTGATATCCCAGCCAGAGGAAAAACATAACAGGAAAAGATAAGACAGGTTCATACACGGATCCTGTTTCCAGATTCAAACGTACCGAGGACCTTCAGCAACGTCGGAGAAACAAGATATCGCAACAAACACATGGAAGCATGGCAGCTTTCATGTCTCCAACCGAAAAAGTTGGAATTCAGAGTTCCACAACCGCACTCTGTACTGATGTTAAAGAACCAGAGTATTATAGTGTTTGAACATTTGAGTCAATTTTGGAAAGAAATAAATGTGTTGTGTGCGTAGCTACCTCTGCGATCTGGCTGAAGGTGGCCGGTGGGTAGGTGGCCAGCAGCAGCTCAGCACCCCCCGTCAGGTACGCCACCTGCAGGTAGACGCTGAGCCAGGAGATGGGCGTCTGGGGGCTCAGGCTCCACTGCAGCTCCTGGTGGCGGAAAGAACTGCAGGTCAGAGCGAGGAGGCAAGGGGACGCCAACCTGCAGAACGCCCACGCAGTGTCATCCAACCCGCCGGCCATTATCTACGTTTCAACGTTATCTTTGGTCAAAGGCACAGCGGGTGCCAAACGAGGAAGGGTACTCTTCACCTTACAGGCAACGCTAAGAGAGATATAGATATAACACACACACACACACACACACACATTTAAATCAATACAAGTGGAGTTAAAGTAGAAATTTCTTAATAATCTTTCTTTCTACTCTGATATCCTCTGGCGTTTCTCACACTATGAAGCGTGAGATATTTGAAGGATCATATTTTCAAAACTTGGAACTTGGTCTCGTCCATTTCTTTAACCCTCAGTTTGATCCATTGATTTCATAAAGTTATTAAAATGAGTTCAGATCATTCCAATCTTTATAGTTCCTCATGATGAATTTGATCTTCAGCCAGAAAAGAAACAGAAACAGCAGAAACAAACACGTCAGCATCCACCACAGGAGCAACTGAGCCATAAGAAAATTCACATTTTTATTATTAAAAATGATGAACATCGATTCCAGTCAAGTGCTACCTTCATGATGATGACTTCCATGCTGAGGATCTCGTCCTCCGTGCACGCCTCGTCCGTCACGTAGGCAAACTGGTGAAGCTTGGGGGGGTACATCTCCTGGAGGGGGGAGGTCAAACTGTTTCAAGATGGCCGCCTGATCCAGTGTGGTCGACGCAAAGCTTGCTACTAAAGATCAATCTGATATTTACCACCCGAGTAGAAAAAAAACTTTGTTTTAATACTTATTTTTGCCTCAGCTTCCCAGACCCTAAACAAAAACAAACCCTAAAATCAGGCTGCGTTTTGGGTGACTAATAATCATTTTATAGTTGACTTCGATACAACAGTATCTTGAATTCTTCTTGAATTCAAGATACATTTGTTCAAACATGTCTTCTTGAATCTTGAATTACATTTCACTGCATATATGTATGGAAGTATGTATATGTATGTGACAAATAAAAAATCTTGAATCTTGAATCTTGAATTCCTACGCAGGTATTTCTTTATTTTATACTGGAAATTAGTTAAAGGTGATACTTCTGTGAAAAATAAAAAAGTAGTACGTTGACTTTGAAAATAATTTTGTGTTTTGTTTTTTTTTTAAATTAATTTTACTTTAGTAAAAACAGAGTACATCTTCAACCACAATCCAACTGGTCGGTGGTTAACTGATAACAGTGACTTCCAAATGGGAGCTGGTTTCCTACGAAACATCGAAGTTACACACGTTGTGAAAGCAAAGCTGAACGAGCCTCAGATCAAGATGGAAAGTCAGAGATTCTTCTTCCCAGCTGTAAACATGGAGGTGTGTATGTTGTGTTCCAAACAACAACAATCCCTGACCGTAGAGCTCACAAAGCAACAGCTGTGATTCTAATGATCATTTAACCTTTTATGTCAATCTGTGTTGTTATTTTATTTGATATTAGCACATGGTTAAGTTGTATTGCTTTGTTTCAGTAGCCTCCTCATCAATAAATGATATTAAGTTCCACTGAATTTGCATATACCTGGTTCGATATATGACAACATTTTAAGCCTTTTACTCTGTGTGTGTGTGTGTGTGTGTGTGTGTGTGTGTGTGTGTGTGTGTGTGTGTGTGTGTGTGTGTGTGTGTGTGTGTGTGTGTGTATATATATATATATATATATATATATATATATATATATATATATATATATATATATATATATATATATATATATATATATATATATATATATATATATATATATATATATATATATATATATATATATAAAACATTTTTAACAGTTTCACTCACGGAATTCAACAGATTCTTGTGTCATTTGAAAATGTCATTAAAGGCTGACGCTGGTTTCCTGTTCCTCCTTCCACCAACACTTCTCACGGGGAGCATCCCTGGTATGTCCTCCTGCCTGCAGTACTTTCTACGTTCAAACCAGATGGAGCGTGGCGGCGTGCACGTACCTCCACCTTGGCGGCGATGAAGAGACAGCTGATCCCAATGAGCTGCAGCGTCGACTTAAACACGTTGTTCTGCGTCGCCATGAAGCGGTCAAAGTAATCCTGAGCGAGGTGGTAGGTTTCCCTGTGCAGCTTGTACACCTCGCTCACCTACACACACACAAAAAGACAACTATCATGCATCCCTAGTTTCCCACCGCTGGATTCCTTTCCCTTCCTCAGGTATCTCGGGGTTTTCTCAGTGACTGTTTTAGTTTCATTTAGTTTTCTGATTTTGGGGCCGAACTGAACTTGGTCCAGAGAGAAGCTGCTGCTCAGCTGGCGGCCATTTTAAGCCGATTTCTCCTGGTAACCACTTTGGTTTTGCAGGGAAGTCCACACGTCTTCTTCCACGTGTGGTAGAGTTGAGAAACATTTGATAACTCAGCATTTCGGTATTAGAAGATTAGGCAACATTTATTTTCTTCTTTAAAATTAAGATGTCTCTGCTTTGCTGCTTGACAACAAAAAAAGAAAACATTTTAGATTTCCTCCATTCCTCCAATTCCTTCAGTTAGATTTTTGCTTCACAGACACTGAAGCGTGGAACTGATTAAAGATCAGATGCTACAGATTGCATTAAGCCTAAAAACCAGTGGAAGAGTGCTTTGAGAAAGGTTTGAATAAACAGGTCACTCTTCTGTACATCTGTTCCCTTTCCCCTTCCCAACATTACTAGAGGAGAGAGGAGGGGTGTTGGGCGACAGACCTCCATCAGCCAGTCCAGGAGAATGGCCCTCATCTTGGGCTGAAGATGCGGGTGCTTCTCCATCAGGTGGACATCTCGGGTGTAGTTCTTGTCCTTCTCCAGCATGTTGTTCCACACCACGTCTTTACTGGCCCAGCTGGACGGAGAGAGAGCCTCGTCGGTTACATTCCCACACCACCCTTTACGCAGGAATATAGATTTGGAGATTTAAGCAACTGTATGGACGCCATACTATGCCACAGCATGGCCTCACCATAACGCCGGCAGTGGGGAGGAGCGCACGGGGGTGACGAAGATGTTGCCAAAGGCGTAGAGAGGGAAACCGGAGCCGGTGAGGGCGGGTGGCTGAGCGTCCTTGGGATCAGGTGAGGGGTTCCACCTGAGAGGACTGGTGCAGGCAAGGTCTGGACTCCACCCCTCCTGGAGAGAGAGAGAGGGGGAATATTCACAACGGTCAACAACAGAAAAGTTAAATAAAACAGCACAGGCGGCAGAACTACGAGTCAGGATCAGTTGCTCATATTATTTCAGTCGTTTTCTGTGATTAAACAGAGAACCCGAGCGACAATAACCAGGATGATGAATGGTCTGACAGAAGTGACCTAAAACCTGGATTCTGGGGTTTATCTACCTTGGCCTCTCGCTGCTTCTTCTGAGTCATCTCTGTCACCTCTTGGTCAGGATCTGGCAAATACTGAGGCACAGAAAACACAAAAAGGACTCAACTCCACGCCCGTTCCTGGTCACAGAACAGAAATTTCTGCTTTCGCTAATATTGCTTATAAATCTGTTGCTTTTTTCCCTTATATGCACCAACCTCAGCGAGTTACTTTCCTTGTATACTTGGCAAAATAAAACAATTATCATTTGTTTTGCACAGCTTTTAGGACTTTTGTCATTTCCCAGTACTAGCATTACTAAAAACCTAGAATCTAATGCAAATCACTTCTTCTTTTGCCACATTTAAAAGAGGCAAAAAATAATAAGAATCACTTCATGGATCCCTGTGGAGAAATGCATCCTCTGTATTTCACCCATACTAACTTTTTAGGAGCAGGGGGCAGCCACAGCCTTGCTCAAGGGCCTAACATGCACGTCTTTAGGGTGGGGAGGAAACCCAGTGAGCACGGGGAGAACACGCAACCTCCACAGAAGGAACCCAGAGCCTTCTTACTTTGAGGCCGCTGTGCGAACCACTGAGCCACCACGACTTTAGATACATTAAAATCGAACATGTATTGAAAGACCAACATATCATAACCACATATTGAAGTCCTTACAATGGCCACGTCGGCCTTCCTCTTCCTCGGTCGGGCTTCATGGTTCTTGGACGCCTCGGAAACGCACTGGGATTTGGTGTCTTCCCTGCAGAAAGAGTCACAGAACAATCAAACAGTAAAATGCATGATGGCGCCAAGCTGCTGGGGGAAGGAACCGGGTCCGAACACCGGAGCGAAGCCACAGTCTGGACCCGAACCTCCAGGACCTCACCTCGGCTCCAACTCACCTTTTTCCGGGCATGATATCCACGGGCGTGTCCCTCCGCTTCAGAGCCAACCTGGGTAACACAGGACAGTAAAGGGAATGCTGTTTGGCTGTTTGGCTGTTTTTTTCGGTGTTTAAAGCAGCGGATCCACGCTCCCTCCCAACCCCCACTCCACCACTCACAAAGCCCGGCGCGGCGCGGGGAAACGGGAGCGGGACGCGACGACTCACATCGACCAAAAACAACACGAAACACCGCAAATACACATCCCCGAAAGCGCGCCGACGGGCACGACACGGGTCCGTGTTTTCAGTAACGTCCGGTCATCCGCCGGGAAGTTACTGAAAACTGCGGTTGTTTCCGCGGGGACCCGGGGGCGTCTGGCCGCATGAAGGCCGAACCAGCTGGGGCTCGGGGCTCGGGGCGCAGGGTTGGCCTTTCCGCAGACAATCCTCCGGAACGACACGAAGAGGAAGGGAGGGAGCCCCGTGTGTCTCCGGGGCCTTGAGATCAACACGCAGCCCGCGTCTCCAACCGCTTTTCTCACTTTAGTTGAGCTTCACCGAATGGGAAGTTGGGTTTTAATGCTCCGTAGACCCCGCGGAGCCCTACCGTTGCACGTCCCTCCGGTCCCTCAGGTCCCTCCGGTTCCTCCGTCCAGCTGCTCTCGCTCTCCCTCTGTGCCGCGTCCCGGGGCTGGCCCGACGCTTTAGCGCCTTCCGCGCCGCGTCACGTCGGGGGAGGCCATTCAACTTGGCGCTCAATCCGCGTGGAGCGTCCCGTCGCTCGGCCTCTGCCGCCCTCCGCGCCCGGTCCGCGGCTCCCGGTGACCGCGCCGCGTCCGCCGTCCGCGCCGCGTCCACTCGCCGCGGGAAACGAACCGAACGTGAAGTTTGTCCGGTTGTTTCCCGGCAGAAGGGGCGTGGCCGCCGGGGTGACAGCGCGCGCGGGGAGGGGGCGGGGCTTGGAAGGCGGAAGTGCCGAGACACCGCGTGGCTAGCTGTCAGATGTAAACAAAGGGCGTGGATGAGAAAGGGGGCCTGAAAAACGGGGAACAAACTGTTGCTGAGCTTATTTGGGGGCGAGATGAGGACTATGCCGCGCGGGGGGAAAGCTGTCGCTCGTTTTCTTGTCGGGGGAACGTGATTTTCTTGATTTTATTCCAAGAGACGCGTCTGTGAAGGAGGAAGTGACTTCAGAGCTGAAACGCCACATCTTTATTTATTTCAGACCGCTTTCAAGACTCTTTTCAAGACACGTACGAAGGGAAGTTCCAATTCCATTTGTTATTAAAGGGACTTTCTCAGAAGGACAGAGGACAGATCAGTGACCGGTGGACGCAAAAGGGGTCAAACCTCCTGCGCATGCGTCCACTTCTAGCAGCCAACAGAGCCAGAACGTGCACAAAGAATATTCCTTAAAACCAACTTTTTGCCACCGCCTCATCAAGGGAAGGCACATTTCATACGCCATCTGCTTTGCACTAAAGCTAAAAACAGATTTTTAAAAAGTCATAATACAGATCACAGGTCATGGTGCCATTTAAACAATCTAAAAGAGTTTAAAACCTGCCCAGGTGCACGCATTTTAAATGATCGGCCTCTTTCCGCACCACACAGGTTCGCCTTCATAGTAAAAAGCTGTTTGACTGTGAGAGTGAACGATAAAAGGAAGATTGGGGTTTATTCTGAATTTTTTCACATTTATTGTTGTATCACAAGCAGTAAAGTCAACTTGAACCTTGGCCAGTCACGTGATCCCGGTCTTCACTGATAAAAGCACAAGAGCAGCTTTCTGCCTCACAATTTCACTCTATTTAGTTTGGTTTGTGTTTCTAAAATAACAAAATGAAATATTCGGACCTTTTCGGGCGTCTTAGGTCTGTGGTTATTGGAATGATCCATGTCAAGGCTCTGCCGGGTGAGGTTTGAGTCAGAACAACTCATGTGTCATCACTCATCGCTCGCAGAGCTTCATCTCACGGTTGTGTTTTTGCAGGGACTCCTCTGGCAGGGACGGGCGTGTCCGGGATCACCGAGGAGGCGTGCAGGGAGGCACAGATCTACCTGGACGCAGGCATCGTGAGTAGGCCGAACCGAACGCAGCATCACAATTCTACTGGAGTCCCTTAACGGCTGCATGGACCCCCTGCAGGACGGCCTGATGGTGGAGAACATGCACGACGTGCCCTACTCCTTCTCTCCGGGACCGGAGGTGTGTGCGGCCATGACGGTGGTGTGTGTCGCTGTGAGGAGCCTCTGTCCGTCTCTGCCGCTGGGAATCCAGATCCTTTCCGCTGCCAACCGGCCTGCGATGGCTGTGGCTCTGGCTGCGGGTGGGTGCATCTTGGTGTTTTGGTGTCTTTTTTTTAATTCTATAGATCAAATGATGTAGTGTGAAGTATAGATAGACTCTTAGAATAGTATAAAATAGTATTGAATAATGAAAAATACACATGTATATATGCATTATATATACAGTATACTGTATATAGAGTGAGAGAGTGCAGTCAGCCAGTATTATTAAGATCTAGTCTGCGCTGAGTCCATAAACTGTCCGTTCCTTGGATATGTGGACTCTTCCAGACTCGACTACAACAACCCTGTAGAATAGAATGGAATATTCAGATTCAGATTACAAAATACATTTTACCTCCATGTCAACGCATCTGCGGTGTTGACAGAGAACACCCAGGATTCTACAAAATTTGAACCAGAATCTGCCTGAATTGATATTCATTACCCCAAGAAGAACATTTCTCCCTGTCTCTCCAATGTGTTCTAGGTTTAGATTTCATCAGAGCCGAGGGTTTTGTCTTCTCCCATGTGGCCGACGAGGGCCTCCTGAACGCTTGTGCCGGCGAGCTGCTGAGATATCGCAAACAGGTCGGTGCCGAGCACGTGCAGATCTTCACCGACATCAAGAAAAAGCACAGGTGAGATCACACGCCCAAACCTTATATGTTTTAACCCCGTCAACATAGAATTAATTCATTTCTACATGTTTATCTGAGAAAATTGAAAACGAATACAATACAATACAAATCAAAGTATTTGAGTTGATTCATTTACATTTACATTTACATTTAGTCATTTGGCAGACGCTTTTATCCAAAGCGACTTACAAGGGAGAATAACATTCAGCTACATTGCGACAGAGATTAGTGTAACAACACTGTTCAAACACTGATTCAAACACTGTTTTTCAGCGTGGAACCTGGACAGTAAGTTCTCCCACGTGCTTCTCTGCAGCTCTCACGCCCTGACGTCAGACGTGAACATCGAGGAGACGGCCAGAGCTGCAGAGTTCTTCCTCTCCGACGGAGTCATCGTCACGGGAACTGCCACCGGGATGCAGGCAGACCCCAAGGAACTCAGAGGTCAACAACTCAATAACATGTTAAAAAACTCAAAATGCTACAGCGTCAAAAATGATTCAGTTCCAAAATACATCATCATTTAGTGGAGGCTTTTGTCCAGAGCGACTTACAATTATTCGTATACCGTTGTAAGCCTTTAATGCAGTTAAGTTAAAATGCGAGTTAATTTAAACCCAGCACTCCTATTTAAAGCACAGCCTCCAAATGGCCGCACAAGGGCGTAAACACACGGGACGGCATTGATTTCATACAGTCTAGCCACCCCCTGCACACACACACAGCATTTGTAAAGTGATACAGACATGCAGGTCCAGACGGGAGAGACCAACCGTCCAGGTTCACTCCAGTCTGGAGGTTTGTCTGTACAAGGTTCACTAGGTGTAACATGTATCAACAGTAGATTCTCCTCAGCTCCTTCTGTACTTTGGCAAGTTAACCTCAGAAATGAAAAGCATCCCCGCAGCATAGAAATAAATCCATAAATGGGAAGAGCAGCGTTAAATAAGAGCCAGCGCAGGATCTTCACAGAAAATTGGCTTGACTTTGATCAGCCTTTTTTTAATACCAAATTCCTTTTCTTGTATTGGATAAACTGAGTTTAAGGTCATTTACCAATTTGAAATTTAAAAATCATCTCTGCCTATCAAAAAAATCTGCTTTATCACATTAATTTTCCATGCAAACGGGACTAGTCAAGATCCCAGAATGGTGTACTGAGATGTACAGGTTATGATGCCTGATATGAAGACACATCGTGGGGCAGGAGGAATCCTGCACGTGCACACACGATGGAAAGTTCATTTTCTCCTTCCTTTGCAGAAGTTTCCCAGTCCGTGAGAATCCCAGTTCTGATTGGCTCAGGTGTGACCTACGACAACGTGGATCAGTTCCTGGGTGCGAGCGGCATGATCGTGGGCTCTCATTTCAAGCGCGACGGCCACTGGGCCAGTGCTGTCGACCCCGAGCGCGTCCAGAGGTTCATGGACAAGATCCGACGACTCCGCACATGAGGGAGTGAGACCGGTACACGGCGTGCAGACACTTTTTAGATGGAGCTGAAATTTGCTCAGTAGGAAATGTTTGACATTCCTAAAATCCTCTTGTGCAACTGTATCTGCATTTCCTTTTTAGAAGTCTTAAAAATACTTTAACCTTTAACCATTCCCTGTATTTACAAATATAAAGCATACAGTTCGCAAATTATGAAAACAAGATTTAATTGTATTTTCTTTTGTACATTTCATAAATACACACAAATACAAAAGGTAGTGCATGATAAAATAGTATCCAATCATATTTACAAGAATGTCTTTCAAATAAACAATTGGTAAGTTGAAAAAAGTGATCAGTCACTGAAAAGTATTAAATGCTTTACATTCAATACAAAGCACTGACAGTAGATGTCACCCTTTGAACTGCACAGAACAACGTATTGAAGAAATAACTGTAAATCACTGAATATAACAACAGAATCTCACACTCTTAAGTAATGTTATGGCTGCAAAGTTGAATTTGGCATGAAGGGTGCAAAACCCAACCAACCACATCTAAACCGAAGGCACACACTATGAAACATATCAAGTACAACTGAGAAATATCCAACAAAATACACCATAAACAAGTTCTCACTGATAATCACAGTAGTTTTTTCTTTGTTTTTTTTTATCAGTCACTCAGCATAGTAGTCGTCTAGTCCTTACCAACTACTCAAACGGCTGCACCATTTTATGCGATTCAGACTGAGGATGCGATGTTTGGAGGTGCAGGTCGCTCTCACACGGAGGTCACGCTGCAGCCAACACCTAAACACGCACATTGCAGTCGCAATATCGATAAATATAATGAATCAGATGTTTAACCTTGAAATTCGATCAGTTTTGAAATGCAGTCCGGCTACTCGAGAGATTTTTTGTGCATGGATATAGAAAATATATAATCCAAGAAAATCCTCTGCACGGCACGGCGAAGTACTACGCAACACGTCAGAACCCCCCCCCCCCCCCCCGCCCACGGGCAGAGGCCGCCATGTTTCCTGCTCTAGTAGTTGTAGAGGCGCTGGCAGGGCTGCTTGAAGTGGCCGAAGTGCTTCTCGGTCGGGGAGAAGCGCGTCTTGGCCAGGTTCTGTCTGAGGAGGGCGCTGCGGCTCATCTTCCTGCGCTCCGCCTGGCTCCTTGCCCGCTGGACGGCCAGCAGCTGGACATTGCAGGGCAGAGGGACCCCCCAGGCCGCCAGGCGCCAGGACATGTGCTGCGTCACCGCCACCGGCCTGTTAAATAATATGAAGGTGTCTAAAGAGGTATTGTACAGCCAGGTACATACGTATTTTATTCTATTACTACCTGCATTACATTTTAGGAATCGGTTAGTTCAGTTAGTTAGCTAGTAATTAGTTAGCTATTGTGTCAGTTAGTACTTATTGTGCATAATCTCCAGGTACGTTGCAATGACATTTCACTGCATATATGTATGCTTGTATATACGTATATACTCTATGTATGTGATAGATAACCATCTTGAATCTTGAATAAGTCATTATCGCAAAACAACTCCCCCCTCAGGGAGATACAAAATCCCTATTACATGGCTGCTTCCTAAATAAATCAATGATATGGGATATTGATTTTAAATTATTTTATAATTTGTATACAGTATGTGTTGCTATAAGTGTGTCTGTGCATTCAATTTCACCTGGGAGAGTCTTCTTCGTCATCGGAGGCCAGATCTTCCTCCTCTTCCTCCTGACTCACCCTGCATCTCTTCTGGTAGACAGACATGCTGGGATGTTCGATCAGAAGGTTTTCCAGAGGATCCACCTTGGGCTCCGATAGAAGCTCGCACTCTGCACACGGAGAGCCACAAAGAACAGTGTTTTATACTCGACTGAGCTCTCCTTCTTTTACCAAATCAAATCTCTATTTTTCCTGGTACTGAATGGTGCTGGTGGGGTTTGTATCGTTTTGCCTCTGGGCTTGCGCTCCTCACCTGGGCTGTGGATGATCACCCAGCCTCCTTCCTCAAACTGCATCAGATCCTCAAAAGTGTCATCTCCGGGTTCAAAGTCATCTGTGTTGCTGCCGAGCAGATGAGAAAGGATCTTTCCAATCATCTTCTCACCTTGAATACGATCTGAAAACAAGAAAACGCACGTTGGGTGAACAGAACAAGGCGTGAGAAGACGTGGTGAGGATATGGTTAAACCGAGAAGTAATTACACGTTGTGGACCCTCAATTTGAAACCTTGGAAGGCAAGTCCTGTGACAAGCCTGCACGCCCCCTAGAGGCCAAAGCGGATACCTGAAAGACTTGAAGGAAAACACGTTGCCCCTCCCTGCCAGCATTTCTATCTTGGTGTCAAACACAGTCCACGGTGCACGGTGTAATTTAATATCTGTCATTTACGATCCATAAACTTGCATATGTGTGTAATCAACCCACCCTTGTAGTATAAACCTTTTTTATTCTATTTTTTTTCTCTGAGTGTTAAGATTTGTTTGTAATGCTAATGGTCATAGATGTACCAATAATCATCATGACAGATTCCTAGTACATGTAAATGCGATGGCGGAATAAAGTCATTCTGATTCTGATTTACATATCCATCGCTTATCTGAAGGCACTTTGGAAGTGTTCTGTTTATAAGTTGTATATATGTGTACGTACCTTTTGAAATTTTTATTTCTATTTTTAAACCTTCGGTTAAGCCTGTTTTTAAGGGCTCTATAAATATAAATGTTTTGATACATCACACACATACAAAGGGAACATTATGTTCCCAGACCATCAGCACCGGTTCCCCTCAAGGCTGCATTCTTTCTCCTCTGCTCTTCTCCCTGTACACCAACAGCTGCACCTCCAGCCACCAGTCTGTCAAGCGCCTGAAATTTGCGGACGACACCACCTTTGACCATTTGGTGACTTGGTGCAGCCAGAACAACCTGGAGCTCAACGCTGTGATTACATTTCACTGCGTATGTCTATGTATGTGATGAATAAACCTCTTGAATCTTGAAGACAGTGGAGATGGTTCTGGACTTCAGGAAGAACGCAACCCCACTCACCCCCATCACCCTGTGTGACTCCCCAGTCGACTCTGTGGAGTCCTGCCTCTTCCTTGGAACCATCATCTCCCAGGACCTCAAGTGGGAGCTGAACGTCAGCTCCATCGTCATGAAAGCCCAGCAGAGGACTTAGTTCCTGGGGCAGCTGAGGAAGTTCAACCTGCCAGAGCCAATGATGGTGCACTTCTACAACTCCATCATTGAATCCGTTCTCACCTCCTCCATCACCATCTGGTACGCTGCTGCAAGCACCAAGGAAAAGGGCCGACTGCAGCGTGTCATTCGCTCTGCTGAGAAGGTGATTGGCTGCAATCTACCATCTCTCCAGGACCTGTACGCCCCAGGGCCCTGAGGCGTGCAGGTAAGATTGTGGCTGACCCCTCAGACCCCGGACATAAACTCTTTGAAACACTTCCCTCTGGTGGGAGGCTGCTCCAACAAGGCCAAAACCTCTCGCCACAAGAGCAGTTTCTTCCCCTCTGCAACCGGCCTCATCAATAACCCCCCCTCCCATTACGTCTTAAATTGAACGGCTATGTCAATGCGTTACATTAACCCACATTCCTCATTCTCTGTACTTTTATCTGTGAACATTGCACATACTGTTACACTTTAGACTGAACATTGGCACATTCCTGCACAAACGGTACAACTTTATTAAAAAAAAAACAGCCTTATTTTACATACCTATATTTTACTTATTGTTTTATAGATATGTTTCATGTATGCACCGAACACCAAGACAAATTCCTTGTTTGTGTAAACTTACTTGGCAATAAAGACTATTCTGATTCTGATGTCTAATTATCCAATTGTCCACTTCAGTATTTGAATTTGCACCAATAACTAGAGCACATCGCTGTTAGTTATTCAAAGCTGAGTACAGTATATACTGTGTGTGTGTGTGTGTGTGTGTGTATATATATATATATATATACACACACACACACACACACACACACACACACACGACATTTGGCAAATGAAAGTCAATCCATAAATAGGTGTGTTAGGTTTCCAACACACAGCAGCCCTCTTTAAATCCCTTGCTGTAGGCCTACTCAACACATCAACATGTAACATCTTTATACTGATCCTTCACTGGTATTTAAACGCAAAACACCTTTTAGATTATAATGATGCTCGAACGCTGTTGTTTACATGTGATAGTTTGAGATGGAATCTATACGTATAAACATGTATGAATAGCTTTATTTCGTATCAACAAACGAACTCGGTGTTTTCACACCACAGAGGGACAGGGAACAATAGAGACGGAAAATGAACCAAAGAAAAGAGTAAAAAAAAGAGTAGAAACCTCTGAATAGGTTGTGTTTTTCATGCTCACCTGTCGTCAAGAAGCTGTTTGGTGCCTCCGATCACAGCCTCGTTTCTGCAGCTTCTTCTCGTTGTTTTGAACCAAACTTGTTTACGTCCCACGGCCCCGCCCGCCGTGACGTCACCGGGCCCCGCCCCCAGCCCGGCCACAACAACAAGTCTTTGAACGTTTAACCAAGAAAAACCTGGAATGAGATGTTTAGACGGGAGCTCCAGATGTTCTGTGTCGTGCATAGGGCTCTGCCACTAATAATAATAATAATAATAAATATTAATAAAACTAGAACAATTTTATAAACATACTCGACCCCACCTTATATTTGAATTAAACTCGCTCCGCAAATCTCCTACAATGACAAATAATAAGCAAATCAATAGATATTGAACTACTATAAACTACGCAAAACGAGTCTGAATAACTAAATCAACTAAATTCCCTTTTTATTCATTTTTTTATCTATTTTACATTAAACCCAATTGCAAAGCATGTTCGCTGTTCTATTTGCTGTGAAGTTTCTTTTATTTAATCATTAACATCTGTGAAAATATACAAAATATGGACAGAAGTATGAGTAAAAAGAGAATAAATAAAGGGATGTTGTTGTTGTTGTTGTTGTTGTTGTTGTTGGTCTTCTTCTTCTTCTTCTCGGTGCTTGCATTCTAAATGTCGCACTGTTGCCATCTCCTGGGGATAGTTAACTCCTACAGTGTCGTGTGTCAGATTCTCAGTCCTGTCCTCATGAGGACGCTGACCAAGCATCTTCTGCCTTGTCCACCTTGCTCTTCACTCCTCCTCCTGTTGGCGCTGATCATTTCATTTCTTCCGTCTCTCTCTCCCAACAAGCATGTGCTCTAGTTTCTGCTTCCCGATAACGATCACAGAAAGCGGTTCGACTGAGTAGAACGGACCGATCTACGTCCGCGCCATCTTGCTAAGGTGCCTGAACGGCTCCCCTCTGCATCGTCATCGTATCAACCCCGCCCCATATCAGACAAACGGTTGTGACGGCTGACCCTGGCGAGGTCGGGTGGAAACCTGTTTGAATGGGAGGGTGGCTAGAGGTATTGTGCAGAGCAAATGAAACGTGAGCTTCAGATTGCTCTGGTTCCCAGGTTAACTTCCTCCCATACTTCTCACAACACCAACTCTATTTTGAATGGAATGTAAATGTCTTCGTCTTATCTCCCAGAGCTGCTGCGGCTCTGTACTGATTTCCTTCCGTACGACGGCCTTTCCTTCCAAAACAATACTGTATGTGTGTCCATGTTTCCCTTTTTAAACAGCTTGCTAGTCTAGTTTGTCCTCTCTCTCAGAGAAAGAGAACCAGGGTCCAGAGAATCAGGCAGGGAACCAGGGTCCAGGGAAACAGGCAGAGAACCAGGGTCCAGAGAAACAGGCAGGGAATCAGGGTCCAGTGAAACAGGCAGAGAACCAGGGTCCAGAGAATCAGGCAGGGAACCAGGGTCCAGGGAAACAGGCAGAGAACCAGGGTCCAGAGAAACAGGCAGGGAATCAGGGTCCAGTGAAACAGGCAGAGAACCAGGGTCCAGAGAAACAGGCAGGGAACCAGGGTCCAGAGAAACAGGCAGGGAACCAAGGTCCAGAGAAACAGGCAGGGAACCAGGGTCCAGGATGTGGAATCGACGCAGTCGCTACAACGCTGTGGATACAACAACAATGTGACAAGGACAGAGTGAACGGGGGACAGGTTAAATAAAGGTGGAGTGATGAGGAAGGTGGAAACAGCTGACTAGATTGCAGGACGGGGTCAGGTGTGTAGTGGCAGGAATGAAGAACCAGAGACAAACAGAGCGAGCTAGAGGGAGGGACAGATATGGGGACGGGTGGAACATTCACTAGGGAGGGACTGATAACAACAAGGAACAGAATAACTTATAAGAAACACAGAGAGGATCCTGACAGGTACACTAAGTATCAAGCATCTTTACTGTCATTTTGCTAAGTTTTCAAAGTGGAAGTCCCACATTTGTGCCTGGAAATTGATATAAAAACACATGTATCCATAACTCCTGAAGGAGATTCATGTATTTGTATAGTATTCATTATTTATACCACACTTATACCATACCACTGTCGGGTTATATCTTCTATCTTGTATCGTGCATTCATATTTATACTTCTGTCTATAGTGTTTATTTCTATTCTTATCATATGTTGAGCTGTTTACAGTTTGCCCTTACTGTTTATTGTCTTTTTACTGTATATTACATACAGTATATACACTACACTGCACTACTACCGTTGTGGTGCCTGTAACAGTGGTAAGTTCTCCCGTTCGATCCATCTGTGCCATAAGAGATCTGAGAGGAGTTGTACTTGCCTCCATCGTCGTTTGGTGTACAAGTCACCTTTCTCGAAAAGCCCAGGAGGTAGAGCAGGTCTGCCTTTCAACAAGAGGATGGGATTTGAAGTCAGGGACTGGAGATCATTAGCATCGTCTGAGATTTTTGTGATGGGACGTCATTCAATATGGCTTGAATATGACCTCGCACGGCAGAGTTTGCAATCCTTCATCGTCCACATGTTGCTGCTGAAGTACCGAGTTCAGCACCTTCCTGACCATGCCAATGATTCTTTCCCACGCTCCGCCACGATGTGATGCAGCAGGAGTGTTGAAGCCCCATTTAACTCCAGACTCAAGTGATGAGTTTTGAATTTTCCTGTGTTCAGAGCAGATAGAGCTTCTCTCAATTCACTTACTGCTCCAACAAAATTGGTTCCGTTATCTGATCTGAGGTGATACACGACGTCTTTTTGGAAATAATCTGTGCAGATCATTGATACAAGATATGGTGTCTAGTGAGAATGCCATTTCCAAATGCACTGCCCTACTGGCCATCCAGGTGAAGATAACTTTATAGAGTTTGATGAGGCTGCGGTCTCTCTTCACCTCAAAAAGGCCAAAATAGTCAAGGCCCCCATTTGTAAATGGTGGAAGTTCATGTGGAAGTCTTTCTTTCAGCAAATCTGCCATCTTTTGTTCACCCAGCTTTCTCCTATGACGTCCCCAAACAACACAGGAAGAGAGGATTGTTCTGGCAGCAGCATTTGCCCTGGTAATCCAATACTGTGGACGAAGTCTGGAAAGCAGCAGATTCCTTCCGCAATGTCCTAATTACTCATGAATGTGTCGTAAAATGAGAGCTGAGATGTGGTGTTCTCCAGCTTAGGTCTGACTGGGTGTTTCATGTCATCAGGCGTTGCTGCTTCGCTCAGCCTTCCTCCCACTCTCAACATCCAGCACTGGATCAAGTTAGTAAATGTGACTGCTTTTCCTCGCTCCAGATGTTCTCTTTTTCAAGGCCGTTATTTCATCACTGAGCTTCTCCAGTTGACGGTACCAAATGACGACACATTCAGCGGTGTCGTTTACTTGAGGAGACAAGGTTTGACCACCCAGCGTGGCTCTGAATCTTTCTTCTCTTTGTTCATTTGTTGAGTTACGTCGAGTCCACTGCTGCACACACAAGCTTGTGTTTATTTTCTCTTCTGACTCAACAACCGCAACATCTTTCTTGTCTGGAGAAACCAAGCAACTGAGGTCTTTAGCCTTTTCCTTGAAGAGAACAAAGTCTTCAGCTGGTTTCGTGCATTCTGTGCATATCTAATGATGATAGTATTCACTGTAGCCTCTCCTTTGACCTCTGGGTCATCACTGCTGATAGAAGTAGAGTCCAAATTGTTGATGGGCCACTCTCTTTTAAGCCTCACCAGCCGGGTCGTGCTTCGTATCAACGTACCTCCATTGTGAGATGGCAGTGGCTTCTCTTATAGCCGAGATCCTACTGGCCACAAAGGTATTAAAGTGCTTTGTTTCATTCCTGATGTACTTAAGAGCAGTTGTGATGTGTTGTGTGTCCTTGCTACGGCAACTGCCCTCAAAGAAAAACATGAGCTGGAGCCTCAGGTGGAGCAAAGCAGACCAAGAAAATAATTGTTTGAATTAAAAGTCAAATTGCTGCCCACATATCAGAAGGTACTATGCTTAAGTACAGAGGTTCTGATGTACAGAACCAATGAATCATATCTGAACATTTTAAATCGCAAATCTTCTTTCAAACCCTTTGCTATGGAATTTGTTCCATAAAGTTCAAACCATCGATTCAATTACCCTCCACTAAGAGGCAGCAAAGCTGCAATGTCAATGGAGACACGGCCCAAGGAAACCATTTCACAAGGAGTTGGACCAAAAGCTCATGCTCCGAATCCCATCCAGAGCATGCCTCAAGGATCGAACACATCAACAAACACATCACACACAGCACCCATTACCCAAATATACACAACTTCCCACACACATCAAATTGACTACAACAGTATATATACAGTATTTATATATATATATATACTGTATATATACTGTTGTGTATATATACTGTTGTATATATATATATATATATATATATATATATATACATATATACATACCAGTAATCAACCAAATTAACTATATTTATGAGTATGTTTGTGTACATAGTGTGCATAGTGTGTGTGTGTGTGTGTGTGTGTGTGTGTGGCTGGGGCAGAAATGACAGGGGGACCCCTTCCTTCCCCTTCCTGGGAAAAAGAGAGATTTGTCCCCCTCAATGTATCAAGGTAAACATGACTATATAATTTAAAATAACATAATAATATGCGTTGACAGCACAGCTGCGCTCCCTCGCTCGCTCTTCTCTTCTGCAGTGACCTAGGCCACAGTGCTCTTATCGCCACTCGTCTCCTTCTTTCGGGGTTGTCATTGTTATGTAATGAAATGAGTGAAGTTGAGTGAATTCTCCCTTGTAAGTCGCTTTGGATAAAAGCGTCTGCTAAATGACTAAATGTAAAATGTAATGTAAATGTGAATGAAGAATCAGGATCATATTTGCTGCCTTCCGCTCTGCAACTGAATTCAAGTCAACACGCTTTCTGCATGAAATAAAATGTCAATATTATTACACAATATTATTATACTACTGTAATAGGATTTTATTACTATTATTTTAGTTTTGTGTCATTTTTGTTATTCATAATGGTGTCATGTATTTCTCTGGATAAACAACCCATAATTACTATTATTACTACCAGGTCAAATTTGACCCATAACACCAAATGCAACTTTTAACTAACCCTAAACCTAACCTTAACTCTGTTTAAGTTGCCATTTAAGTCGTAATGACAGAGCTGAAAGGTGAGAAACACAAAGCGCAAAAACAAATAAAACATTTCATGATCAGTTCTTCGAATACATGTGAAATGGGTGGATGTGACCCGGGGCTCTGGGGGATGTGCTTGTGCAACATGGCAGAAGAGTGTATCACTTCATTTATTTGCACTTTATTTGTATTTTCATGAAGTGTTTGAAAGTTGCGGCTAGAAAGTCGTCAAATGGATCCTCTTTTCACTTTGTCCTGTTCTGCTGTTAATGATCGTTACTACATCTGTTTATTCTATTATATATCTATCTATCTGTCTCTGTATTCTATAGCAGTGTAATCTATATCAATGTAATCTAGATCTGTCTTTGTATCTGTTCTAATAATCCCACTTTATTTCTCAGCTATAGAACATTACGGTGACAGTTTTAAGATAAGGCTTTCTATTCAGAACGGAATCACACCTCTCACAAAAGAACTGAACAAAAGTTAACCCTAAAACAAAGAGGGTTGACATGTAACATCATAACATCATAAGAAAAGGAATATAGAACGAGAGAAAATGAATCATTCAAATAATAATTCAATAAAAGTAAGGAAACAAGCAGGGGGCTGAATAAATTATATTCAGATATAAGTTTACACAGTTTAGTGCTTGGGCATTTTTTACCCTTTTCATACATTTTATTTAATATAGAAAATTCATTTTTAAGCGCGTTTCATAATGAGGGGCGTTCAAAGCGACTTCACACCGGAGCGACGCAAGCATCGGTACATTGGTGTCAGTCCCGAGAAAAAACGAGTCTCTATCCACTTTTCTGGTTTTATGACACCACGTACGACAAAGACCTAGAGTCGCTTGACACGTAAGACACGTAAGACACGTAAGACATGTAAGACATGTAAGACACGTAAGACATGTAAGACACGTAAGACACGTAAGACACGTAAGACATGTAAGACATGTAAGACACGTAAGACATGTAAGACACGTAAGACATGTATGACGTTCAAACCAGTGAAGCTGCTGAGACGCCACACGCTGACCTGCAGCGAAACAGAGTCGCACAACATGACGTCACTGGGATGGCTCCACGAGATCGAGAGAAAACTCGTTTTTGAGATCATGTGCGTTGTTGTTGTTGTTGTTGTTGTTGTTGTTGTTGTTGTTGTTGTTGTGACGTTTCATCTTCGTTTTTCAAATAATAATATGACGCGCATCTCGTCATGTGAACGTTTCGCTGAGAAAATCGTGTTTTCACGGCGTCACATAGATGCGACAACATTCCCAGTCCACGGTGCTGCGTTCCATTAAATTTATAACTCGGAAAAATCGCACTCCATATTTAGGAAAGTGCAAGGGAACGTCTATTGGAATCGGCATTTCAGCTGAGAAAGCTGTGGCGTGAGTTTCCCTGGTTAAGATACAGCACATAAATATCGGCACATACCGTCAATGGTGACCAAAGTTTAATAAAAAAGTTCCAATCTCGTGGGTTTTATGAGAAAACACGTCTAAACGTCGATCTTAACTCCTTTGTAGTCTTTATACAAAGCTATGTTCTGTAGCTTGTAGTAATCACAAGTTGTCTGCGGGCGGCTATGTTTTCTTGCACAGAGGCAACGGAACACATTTAGCTCGGAGGTGGGGACCTCCAACCCTGAATAATAGATTTCCGAAGCTCGTAGAACGCAGCACAAGTATGTTTTTTTTATGCCACCAGTTACTGCGCATGCGCGGCACTGTGTTGTATACATCCCATGATGCACTGCGGCCAGAGGCAACTTTCCCCGAAACGACAGAAACTGAAGGTGAGTCTGGATCAGGGTCTGGATCAGGGTCTGGATCAGGGTCTGGATCAGGGTCTGGATCAGGGTCTGGATCAGGGTCTGGATCAGAGTCTGGATCAGAGTCTGGATCAGGGTCTGGATCAGAGTCTGGATCAGGGTCTGGATCAGGGTCTGGATCAGGGTCTGGATCAGGGTCTGGATCAGAGTCTGGATCAGAGTCTGGATCAGGGTCTGGATCAGAGTCTGGATCAGGGTCTGGATCAGGGTCTGGATCAGAGTCTGGATCAGGGTCTGGATCAGGGTCTGGATCAGGGTCTGGATCAGAGTCTGGATCAGGGTCTGGATCAGGGTCTGGATCAGGGTCTGGATCAGTGGTTAAACTTGAATTGATCCAAAGTGTCGCTTGTTTTCAACAGATGCTGTGTTTCAGGGGACGTTTCAATCCTTCACTTTAAATGTTATGTTTATGACTTCAATATCGAGTATTACGTCACAGCATTTAGTTATTTTGTCTTCCAGCTGTTTGGTGTAAAGTTTGCAGGTTTTATGAAACACGTATAAAACGTAGAAATACTCAAGGTAATACACGCAGTAACACAAAGTAGTAAAAAACAGTAATACATAGTATTACACACAGTATAAGAAGGTGTGGTGTTGCTTTCACTTTTGATTCATTGCGTTTTAATGTGACTCACCGGGAGATGGCGCTGCAACTAAAGCAATGAGCTCCGAGTGGCTGCATGTCCTCCACATGTCTTCAGTTTTACTGACATTAGGCATTAAAATGCATTCGTTTGAATTCATGAGGTATACATTTCAACAAACATTTTGTCTGATTGTATTGATCCATATATCTCTTTGGTCAAATTGAGTCATGTTCCTCTGCATCAGACTCCACATTGTGTGGCACGGTGGCATTGTACTGCGGCCTCACAGCAAGAAGGTCCTGGGTTCGATATATAGTGTATAAAGTATATATAGAGTATAGTGTAGTATAGCGTGGCACGGTGGCACAGTGCATTGTACTTGCCTCACAGCAAGAAGGTCCTGGGTTCGATTCCCGCCTGGGGTGCTCTGGCAGGTTATCTCCCAATTAGGAGCCTTTCTGTGTGGAGCTTGCATGTTCCCCCTGTGCTCACATTGGGTTTCCTCCATGTAACATCAGTAAGGACCCCCACCCATAACATGCATAACATCATCATCTGACCAGCGATGGACATATGTAATCAGGTCCCCGGGTGTGGTTGAATGCTGCCCCCGGCTCCTGACTGCCCCCTGGAGGAAGGACAAGCCAGGATGGTTCAATGCAGAGGCCACATTTCACCGGATACCATCCAAAAGCATGTGCGTGTGTGTGTATGCATGTGTTGTAGTGTGGTGTGAGGATTAAAGATTCTTCTTCACATTTCTGATCTAAACATATGCACAGCCACAACATTAAAACAAGCTTCCTTATATTGTGTAGGTCCCCCTGTGCTGCCAAAACAGCTCTGACAATGTGTAGGTCTGTGGTACATGTCAAAGTAACTTCCACATGAATGCCAGAAAAATGTTGCCCAGACTGCTTGCCATCTTCCCATAATGCATCATGGTGCCATTTCTCTCCAGGTAAACAATGCACACGCACCCATTCATTCGCATGATGTCGAAGAAGAGGTGGTCAGGCCTCCACCTTCTTCCACTGCTCCATGGTCCAGTTGTGACGCTCACATGTCCATTGTAGGTGCTTTGGGTGGTGGACAGGGGTCAGCATGGACACTGTGATTGCTCCCATACTCAGCAAGCTGCCATGCACCTGTGTGTGACACCTTTCTATCATAGCACCATTCACTTTTTCACCAATTTGTGCTACAGCTACAATAGCTCTTTTGCGAGATTCAAACCAAAGGGGCTAGACTTCACTCCCCACGTGCATCAATGAGCCTTGGGCCCCGTGACCCTGTGGCCGGTTCAGTGGTCGTCCTTCCTTGGACACTTTTGGTAGTAACCACTGCACAGCGGGAACAGCCACAAGACCTGTGCTTGTGGAGATGCTCTGACCCAGTCGTCCAGCATCACAATGTGCTCCTTGTCAAAGTGGCTCAGATCCTTACCACGCCCATTTTCCTGCTTCTAACATTTCAACTTGAACTGTCTGTTCACTTGCTGTCTAATATCCCACCCCTTGACAGGTGCCAATGCAGATTTAAGAAATGTATTGTCACTCCGGTTGTACAAGTACACTCATGTAAATGGCTGGGAGAGTCCGATACATAGAATTGTAAAAAAAAGGAAAATAAAAAGCAACAAGGTATAGTAGCAAAAAAACGTGTAAAAACAATAAAGGGTATATTGAGAAGCAATAGATATATATTTTTAAAAAGAGTACATACAATCAGTGGTAATAATAATAATAATAGTCCTATTGCACAGATGGTGTGTGTGTGTGTGTGTGTGTGTGTGTGTGTGTGTGTGTGTGTGTGTGTGTGTGTGTGTGTGTGTGTGTGTGTGTGTGTGTGCGCGCGCGCACGTGTGTGCGTGTGTGTGTGTGTGTGTGTGCGCACATGTGTGTGTGTGTGATCTATTGAGAAACCTGGAATGTTCTTTATACAGTAATAAGTATATATATATACTTATTACTGTATACACACAGTGTGCACTTTATTGTGTACACCTGTGCAATCTAATGTAATCCAATACACCAGCTCTGCCATCAATTTTGTGTCATGTTGCCTATAATGTTCAGGGTTGCTGTCAAAGAAGAGGTGTTAATTCAGTTATGTTTTAGCATCGAGGTCATAGATGGCGGTGGTGCTGTACTGAGCTGCATTATATTTAAAGGTGTTTCTAATATTCTGTCAGAGAGAGAGAGAGAGAGAGAGATTTTTTTGATTTTTAAGCATCTTTATTTTAACATTTTCTCTAGTTCACAGTTGCAGACAATACAACAAACACACTTTGTTCACTAACAGAGTCGAGAGAGAGGGAGACTTAACTCCTCTCATGAACTCTAATAATAAACTCTGCCACGCCTGCCTATCCGTGTCTTTTCATAACCTGTCTTTTTTTTTTTAGGATTACCATTCATCTGTCAACAAGTTCCACTTGCCGTTCTAAATACGGAGCAAAACAAGTTATTCAGGTTGGTGTGAGATGTAAACCAGTAACACGTGGATCCGTGTGGAAAGAAACGTGACACTTTAAAACGATCAAAGTAATACACTCAGTAATACAAAGTAGGAACAAAGCAGCACTTTGCTGCTTTTAAATCCAGGTTCAGTGTATAAACTGCACTTTGACCTTTTTATTTTTGTGCTTTTACAATTTGACTTTGTCTTCATCTGTTTTTTTTGTTTTTTTTAATATGTATTATTTATTTCATGTCTTTTATTTCATGTAAAGCACTGAAGTCTGCTGTACTACTACGCTTGTCACTGTTGTGTTGTACACGAGAGCGTCCTGTGCTGCTGATTTTGGCAACAGGCTCCAGGTGTGACCGCTCCTCTCTCCCCTGCAGCGATGGCTCCTCGTATGGACGACGTGATGCGTCTGTGCTGTGACATCTCGGCCCACAGGGAGATCAAGGTGGCGTTGAAGCACTCGGCCAAGGGGGCGATGGTGGCGGGGGGCACGGCCTTCCTGGGGGGGCTGATGCTGGGACCCATGGGAATCGCTGTCGGTGAGACTTTAGGCAGAAACCTACTCAGAGCAACCTTTTTTGGAATGTCTGGTTTTTGGATGGTAAGATGTTTTTAGGGAGATGGCGACAGACGGCGATTGAAGGAGGTGGTTTTGTTTTCCTGAGGTTGAAGGAAAGGATTTGGTTCAATAATAATTCAAGCCTCATGATACGATTCTCCCAACCACTGGGCCGCGGACCGGTGCCAGGCCGCGGGGCATTTGCCACCGGGCTGTGAGAAGTCGGGCGGGGGTGCCCTGTTTAGCCTTTGCTTTAATTATTTATTTATTTAGTTATCTATTTATTTAAAAAAAAAATATTTTCCTCCGTACATACAGGGAGACTCTGTCACCCCCCCTCACGGTCCATGAACATTTGGTGCGGTCTGGTCCGTGATAATAAAAAGGTTGGGAAACCCTGAGAATTGCTGCCAACTTTTCAGTCAACCGTCTGACATGCATTACAAAAGGTTTTCACAGTTTCAGTCTAATACAAAACATTTTAGATTTCAATTAATTTGTGACTATGTTGGTATTTAACTTAGATGTAAAGCGGTTGCACAACTTCCAAACAAAGTATCCACATCACAATTTTTAAATCAATTCAGGAATTGAAATGACAGGAGTGCACCGTGTTGGAGCCCCAGAAAGACATAGACCTGGCTCTCCTCTAGGTGGCGCTGTTGGTGGCTTGATGGGTTCCTGGGTGACCAGCGGCAGGTTCGTCCCTCTCCCCGAGATCCTGATGGAGCTGCCCCCGTCCCAGAAGCAGAAGCTCTACGCCGACGTGGTGGCGATCCTGGACGGCCTGAGCTGGACCGACGTGGCCCAGATGGTGGCGCTGGTGATGGGCAGCGCCACGCTGCAGCAGCAGGTGGTGGCGGCCCTGCTGAGCTACGCCACCAAGGAGCTGGGGGCCAACGTGCGCTACAGCGACTGACTCCAGTCGTCCAGTCGCTGCTTCCCATGAACCGATGTGACCGTCTGTGTCTTGAGGACGGATTTAAACGTTTGTTCAGTGGCTCATTTGAAACTTTCTTCAGAACAACGTGTGAGATGTGGGCCGCAGTGCTGTTCTGGACGCTTCTGGACTCAAGCTCCAGGGTTCCAGGACTCCAGGTCTCCAGGGTTCCAGGACTCCAGGTGTCCAGAGGCTTCAGGGTCCTCTGAGGTGACTTTCACTGCTCACTGATGAAACCACAGAGGGAAGGAACAGTTCCAGTTTAGACCCTCAAATGCACCTGTCTGGTCAAAAATGAGCCGGCTGAAATTTGTTGTTGTTTATAACTTTGTGCATATTATTTAATCAAACCAACATGTAGTTCACATCAATAATACAGTAATAAAGGAATTGCTGGAATTTGAAATGATTAAAATATCCTTCTTTGAAAATAAAAGCAAGAAAACAATCATCTAATCTACAGCTAATCCTCCAATCATCATCTGCATTACAGGGTTATTATTATTATTATTATTATTATTATTATTATTTTGTTCTTTCCCGCACAGCTCTGCCTTAAAACCTGTCTCTCGGGTTCATTATGGGATGTTATTGCCAAACCATTTGAGATGTTTTCTAGATTTTAAACTGATGTGGTCTTTCCATCGCTGTTCTTTCTGCTCCGGTGGGACTTTCCTCTTTAAAGCCTTGTGAAGTGTATGATCAGTTCTCATAGTAATGTCTAAACACACTCATCTCATTTCTTCTGGAGACTGAGCTTTGCATCCTCTGGGTGTTTTGGTTGTTTTGGCATTAAGAAAGTCAGATTTCCAGAAAAGAGCTTCATCACCCTTCATAAACTGTTCCAAGCACATTCTTTTATTTTCTTGTTTTTTGCATTTATGTACCTGCTCCTGTTGCAGTTTTACTTCGGTGCATTTCAGCAGGATTTTCAAAGGGCGTCATGGACTTTCTGGAGCTTCAGATCTACTCAATTTGTAAATGCATTTTTTAAATTGACTTATTTGTATTCCAAAAATGTATATTGATCTAGTCTTATTTTTCTATCAAACTGAAATAAACCATTTAAGTTTACTCATTTCCACTTGTCATATTAACCTGAAACGGCCCAACAGCATCAGTTATTCCTCCAGTGCCCGCGCGGTGCTGCTGGTCGCAGGACAGTGTGAAGTACAACCCAAGTTAAGCTTCTCAAGGTTCCTTCCTCCCCCGGTGTTTCTCTGAGTGTTGGGATGCCTGGCGGGGTTCAGACCAGGGGAAGGGGGGAAGCCTGTGATGTCCTTTTTAATGCTACAGAAATACAGGAGTTGATGCGACCTGAGGCTGACGTCTGAGACACCATTGAAGAAG
Organism: Zeus faber; assembly: GCF_960531495.2. NCBI lineage: Eukaryota > Metazoa > Chordata > Actinopteri > Zeiformes > Zeidae > Zeus > Zeus faber. The sequence continues at coordinate 1,819,086 of NC_137190.1, read as the reverse complement.
AAGAAGAAGAAGAAGAAGAAGAACAATCTTTAATCGTCACACATCACACCACACTACAACACATGTACATGCACACACACACACACACATGCACATGCTTTGGATGGTGCCGGTGAAATGGTTCCTCTGCGTCTAACCATCCTGGCTTGTCCTTCCTCCGAGGCCACAGCCAGGTCAGACCATGATGGGTGCATGTTTTTGGGTGGGGGTCCTTACTGACGTGAGGTGGAGGAAACCCCATGTGAGCACGGGGAGAACATGCAAACTGATGATGAAGTGAAGGTTTCCTGAGAAGAGGAAGGTTCTGACCACAGTGATGATGGACAGATTGCAATAAGGTCGCCGTGCGTTTCCTTCCTCTTTTTTTTAAAAGACTCTTTGTTAATAAACCGCCGTGTTTGTGTGTGTGACGCCGTCAGACACCACGTCTGATCATGTTATGTTAGAGCCTGCCCTCCCTCCACCCTCATGTGGTCATATTTGGAAGAGTTTCAGTCGGAACACGGAGGTTTCACATTTCAACCTCGTTTTAAAAAGGAGAAGAACAACACCGAATGCTGCAAAGTTATGAATGGAACCTGAGGTCACATGACGTTCAAGAAGTAACCTAGAAACCTAGAAATGTGTTTCAACCAAGGTGCCACACCAGCGTGCTGTGAGAGCTGTGAACGTTTCTCAAACTGCCCTTCAAAGATGTCCAATGAAACCGAGCTCTTGCGTTGCAAGATCAAAATTGCAAGGCTGCACTAATCTACTTCATCAGTTTTAGCAGAACAAGTTTCACTCTGAAAGTATTGACTGTTAGTAGTGATGAAAGGTTCAACTCTTTTTTAGGATAGAAAGAGAAAGTCACTCAAAGCGTTGTTTTTGTTGTTTGTAGTGTGATTTTGGTCTTTCTGTGAGCGAGGGAGGATAGACAGGAGGCAGAGTCAGAATCATTCCATTCTGTCAAAACACATTCATTTAAGTGGAATGAAAAGTGTAAATTATAGATCAGTCCAAGTGACTAGACTTTTTTATTTCTTGGACTTATACCAAGTGGCCCCCGACTCCCGCTGGAAACCCATCGTTGCGGGTCTGCATCTCCAGACCAGTGGGCCACAGCAAAAAGTGCAGTTATGCATGTTTGTTTTTAGCAGTTCAAAGCTGTGTTGCTGGTGTGCCGTGAAAAAGGATTCGTCCTCAGTTATTATTTTCAGTTTGTGAGTCCACTCTCTGGACCACTCTTGTCCACTCACTACCTGGTCATTGAAAAGATTTGTTTGCAACAAACAAATTGCTTGCTAGTCTAGGTCATAATATTAATAATAATCTTAGTATAAAGGAAGGAATCCAATCTCCTTCACACTTGGTAGGTGTTTTGCTGGGTAATCCAAGTATGTGCAGTGTCCAATTTGGTGCAATTTGGACACGTGACACATGTAATATGAATAAACATATTACAAGCAACAACGAGTCGCTCAGTTGTGCGCAGCAGCAGGGCGGGCAGGGCTCCAGGGCTCTGACACTGAGTCACTAAGGTCTGCAGTGCAGCCCCTTCCCAACAGTGCAGCCCAACGGGCACTGCACTAGTAATAATGATAATAATAAGCCTGGTTCTACATGTTTCTGAGGTGTTTAGTGGGTAACAGGATAGGGGTGTCGCTGTGGGATTACTTTATTGTAAAAGGTGTGAAGTCGAAGAAAAAAGGTTGGAAACGCTTCTGACACGGTGACAGAAATTCACCTTTTCAACATTTTTTTGTTATTCATTCGCATTCATTTATTTTTGCCTTTTTCTTTACTATTACTATTTGATTGCCTCCTGTGAATAAAGCTCTTTCAGTGAAATGCTGTGTATGAAAGGTGTTATACACATAAAGGTTGTTTTCTTATTATTACTATTTCCTTGTTCCGTGTTGCTCTGTGGAAATGTGCATCCAGACTCACGTCTCTGAAACAGGTCGGACGCCAAGATGAATAGTTAGTTATTGAGGACACACACACACACACAAACATTCCAGCGAGATAAACTTTCATGAACTGTTTATTCTCAATATTGTTTTCACTCTGGAAAATGCACTAAAATCACAATAGAAGAAAGAGGGTTTACTATTCATCTTCTAGATTCCCCTCAGAAGGTGGGTGTAGTAGGTAAAACAGCATCACTACTTGTGATGTGTGATCATTGACAAATCCAACCGTCCTCCTGTAAACATCAGATAATCCTGCTCATTGTTCTACAGGACGACGTTGGACTCACCGCAGCAGCGATCACAAAACCTCCTCATTAAATATCATATATACTCATATATACACACCATTTAAATGTACACGTTAGAATGTTGGCGGTGTTTAAAGTCGCACCCTCACATTTTATACAATCCAATGTGTTCCTTGTTCCTCTTCGCGGCTTCCAAAATGTCAACGTCCCGTTCCTTCCTGTTTTCCTCCTTGGAGGTTTGTCCAGTTTCAGCTTCGTTTCATAGCTTCTTGGTAGATTGAGTGAAACTAAAGTTACAATCCAGAAGCTGTCGTCAGGGTCTGAGGTCAGCTCGCACCACACTTTATTTTGGCCTCATCCATATATATTTTTTTGGATTGTAAATCAAATAATGACACACATATTTCAGTAAGTGGTGTATGATTTGAAAAACAACAACCTTATATCGATTGAAATAAAGCTTAAGATTCGGTTCTATGTGTTTTAAAATCTAAAATCATTCAAAAATATTTATAAATGATTTAAAGTTTATTTTTATCTAGTTGACTCATTTGATGCAGGATCCAGGTGTGCTCTTCTTGGCACAATGTGCTGTTTTCAGGTAGGTGTATGGGGTCCAGGTTTCCGCAGGGCAGTGCAGCCACAGTTTGGAAGTGTGGCGCTCGCTGGAGTCGCCGTCGTTCTCTCCCTCGCTGGGCACCTCGTCCTCCATGCTGCCCCCCCTCTGCCGCGCCTCGTCGTGGTTGTCTTTCTCCTGGAGGAGGTTCTGCTGGCACAGCCGGCAGACCCGGAGCGGCTTGGTGGGGTTGATGTGCGGCAGCAGGACCCGCTCCTTGGAGCAGCGCTCGCACACCAGGAAGCCGCAGTTCCTGCAGTGGTGGCGTCTCTTGGTGACACTGAACACTCTGGTGCAGCGCATGCAAAGGGCGGAGACCTGGTCCGGGATCCAGGCCATGGCGAAGGTGGAGCCGGGTCTGCAGTCGCTGCTCCGGAGCAGGCTGGAGCGGCAGTCCTCGATGTGCTCCATCCAGGCCCGCTTCTCCTGCAGCGACGCGGCCGCCACGTAGAAGGACTTGCGTGGCGTACGGATCAGCCACTGGTTCTTCATCATTGTACAGTCCTCCAAGTCTTCCATCTGGATGTGTTCTGGGGAAAGAATAATGAAATGTTAATGAAATAATAGCTCTAATATAGACTCACTGTTTCACACTCAGTCCATTTAATGGTCAACAACTTAAAACAGGTAAATATACCAATTCTGAGATAACACTTTCAAAATAAATAAGCTCCTGCACTAAGGTGTAGAAAAAAAAGCAGTTTAAACTGTTTGAGGTCTGCTCACCTAGAGGTATGATTTTCTGGCCCTTGAGCCAACGGCCGTGCACGATGATGCTCCCATAAACCAGGACATCGTTGAAGAGGAAAAAGGCTTTGGGCTGCGGGCGACGACGGCACTGCTTGATCAGTCGTCCCTCTCCGACCAGGACGCGACTCGGCATGGCCAGAACCGTCCCCGTCGGGCCGAACAAGCTCTCCACCGCCTGGATGCGCTCCCGGTTCTCCAGGGTGAAGGCTATCTTGCTCGCCATGACAATGGGTCGAGTGGAAATCAGACAGTCCAGCGGATGAATTCAAATGCAGATTTTGGAAGCTCTCTGATAGATGTGGTCCTGCTCAGTCTCGCTCTATGCTCTGTCTGTATGCACCACAACGCAGACTTAGCTTTTTCATGCTCAAGTCTTGCTTCATGTATGATGACATCAAGAAAAGGGGAAGTTCCAGAGTCTGAGGCAAACAGGTTTTACAAAGAAGAAAGGGAGAGGTACGTAGCAAAGGAACTACCAAGAATTCCCCACTTAAGCCTTCATCAGAAAAACGGGGAATTTCAACACTACCATTGTTGAGGTAATGTAGGTACAAATGGAAATCAACAGATGAAAAAAGAATAAAGCAAAAAGTATTAACAAGCAAACTAAGTAACAAAGAGGTTTGCATTTTTTGGTTTTCTGGAAAGGCCTCTTGGAAGACTAAGCTCTGGTAGAGTCATTCCCAAATAAAATAAAATAATATTACTCATTTGGCTGTGGACCCCCTGCAATTTCTTCCCAGACCCCAGTTTTGGAATCCCTGGTCAAAGAGCCGAAAGACCCATCGTATAATAACAATAATCATCTTACTGGTGAATATTGTGGGACCGGCTGAAACAGAAAAGGAGGAAACTGTGGAAAGTTTTGGGCATCGTTTGTCACGGGGAGGAATCCACGCTTCACTTCATCAGATAATGTGCATGAGTTAGAATCCGGAAATGTTTCCAGTAACAAAAGCAAAACACCTCAACAAGGAAGAACTTCTTGAAAACAAGCTCTTGTTTAATTCAGGGAGTGAACTTTGGGGAAGTGAAATCAGTGACCTCCAGCCATCTTCCTTATTTTAAGAAAACCATGTTCTGCAAGGACATTTCTAGTAAAACATTTTTCTTGTAGGAAATTCTTGTTGTAAAGACATTCTTCAAATTTGGCAGTTATTTTATGAATCCATTTCTTCCTCCCTCTACATTAAGCTTTTTATTTAATCATTTTTGTAAATGTTGCAGCGTAAAACACTGTAAATACAGTGATTTCTCTTCACATACTTAGTTTTCAAACCCAGAACATTGTTGCTCTGACTCTTTAACCACTGATCCACCGTAATGAAAGTAAAAGTAGAATCAACCTTGTATTTCACGCATGTTGAGACCAACCGCTGGTAAAGTCACTTTTAGAAATGACTTTGACTTAGTTGATTTCCACCATTAAAAAGACAAATGGCAAGAATTCTTAGGCCACAATAAAGTGAAAACAAAAAGAAGGGAACGGCTTTATTGAGGAACGTAAAGTGAAATGCTTGTTCTGCTCTGTAGAGGGCGCTAGAGTACACGACACGCTCCAGGAATTATTCTGACGATATATCATAAGATGCCCTTTCAACCCTACCAACAGCACCACCCATGTTACTTTCTTCTAAAGAGTGGAGGCATATTGTGAAGTTTCTCTCTTCCCTTCGGAGCTGCGGCCCTTGAGCAAGGCACTAAACGTGGCAGCGTGTCAGTAACCAGTGCAGCAGGAAATGAAGCGTAGACATCAAACCCCTCCTCTGGACTCGCCGACGCTTCGGTAAAAAAACTTGTTATTAACATGTGACTCATGTTCCAAAGATTTTGTTGAGCTGTGAACGTCCACATGAGCAGCAGGGGGTCCGATCGCCCGGGGACAGAGTTGGTTCACGGCGTCCCCAGTCATCATCCACCCAGAGACCGGGGCGTCCGTTTGGGCGGAGGCTTTTCCAACCACGACCTCCGTCACAAGTCCATGCTTCCTTGCGCCTTGAACTTCTTGGCGGAGCGCTCGCTGGCGCGGTACTCAAACTTGTTGCCGTAGATGTGAGAGACGAAGCCGTTGATTTCCACAGAGAAGACGCTGTTCCTCTTGGGGATCACTGTGGAATAACGACCAAGGAGGGATTTTAGAGACGGGAGGAAGGATTCTGAGTAAATACAATGCAGGTTACAGGGCTCCAGACTCAAATTGTCCCTACTAAAATTTTAATGATTGATTTAAGGAGGGAAAAAACAAACAAATAATAAAAATTAAAAAAACCTCGGCATGTTTGCAAGCTGTGCTGGCGCTCCTAGGTATAAATGTTGTCGCTCTATCTTCAAAAACGCTCGCACAATGTGACTAAATGGTGGCAGTCTGGAGCTCCGGGTTCTTTTGGATCCTGTCGTTCTCAGTGTGGAGTTGGTAAAGAGATAAAACCAATTCCTGTTCAATCTCCAACAAAAAGCAGAGCTCGTTGTGGTGAACACGCTGGCTTGTCAAACTTTCCAAGATTTGAAAGATTTCTCACAATTGTATAGAAAGGAAGATCGATTTCTCACTATCTTCCTTTCTCACCATTTACTACAACTACAAATAAATTGGAATAAAAAAGTAAACCAAAAATTGAACGACCACATTCAAATATTTTAAAACCATTCGATAAAAAATTGAAATAACAATGTTCCATATAATAGTAATTATTAATAAATACCACATTCATTCGGGTATAAATAAAAAAAACAGCCATCAAAATGATTGAGATGGGGATGTGGCCGGACCTTTGAGCCTGTCGTCTGTGGTGATGATTTTGAAGACGTGTTTGAATTCCTGGAGCAGGATCCCTGTGGTTCCCACGTACGACGGACACTTGGACCGAACGACTGCAGCAAGAAAGGAAAGGTTCCGGAGCAGCATGTGATCAAACACAGAGAAACAAACACGTTCTGCAAAACTAAACCGTTGGTAAAATCAGGACATAAACATGAAACGATTATAAGGGGTTGGTACTTCAAAACAAAACAAAAAATCAAAAAGTACTTTTGAATAAATATCAACCCAAGTTTCATAACATAACATATTTTGGCTTCTTAATGCATTTAACTTTCATGTACAATTTTAACATGAGGAACATAAAATACATTTTTCCAAAGGCTGAGGCTGATTATGCCACAAGCAGAGAGACGTGAGATCTTTTAACGAGATTCAGGTTGATATGACGATAAAATAAAATGTCCATGACATTCATCTTCTCACTTTACCCTCGGCGTTTCCCAGCTGATGACATCACATGAGACTGCAGAAGTCACTTCCTTTTTGGAAATGAAATGTCAAGATTCTCCGAGTGATATTTTCGGAGCCGTGGAAGCGCTGGATCTCACGTCCTTCCGTGTGGGAGCCACGTACAACGGGTCCAGTACGATCCCAAAAGGACGGCGACCGGATGAACACCGGACGGAGACTTGAGCATTGCAAAACACCGACCCCGCCCGCCAAACTCTCACCAGGAAAACTCTCCACACAAGCATTTTTTATTATTTCTAGAGAACTTTGAAACAGCCCAAAACGTTGATAAATGAAGTGTCACGACGTAGGTTTAGTACCACACACACGCAACTCATGGTTTCCACACGCGCAGTCTTTACTAAAGCCAACGTCAGCGCAGGAAACCAGGGTTTTGTTTTTTTTCTTGGTGGCTCTGAGAAACATGTTTGGTTTGAGTAGGAAGCAGAAGGACTTGTACCTGTGATGACGGCTCCGTGGAGATCTGCTTTCAGGAGCTTCTGCTGAAGGAGCTGCGGACTGCTGCTGAACGAGGGGACGCACGGATGAGAGACGCATCAAGAAGGAAACAGCACTCAAGCCACAGACTGTCAGGGCTCCCACCTTCCAGGTTTTAATCCGTTGCAAATGCTCAGGATGTACTGCTTCCACAGGTCGTGCAGCGGCAGGAAAAGCTTGTATCTTTAAGTGGAGACACAATAATTCACAAGATAATTCCAAATCACAATATATTATCTCAGCCCCAATACAATACAAAACGGATGTTTCTCAGACGGATGAGCTTGTGGTTCCTCAGCCATCCACTGTCGCCTTGTGAGAACCAGACCTTGAGCAGACCAGGGGCTGTCAAGACCTCGCACCAAAGACTGCTGGAACCAGGCTACATCTACTGGGCATTGAAACTGAATATTTTTGTGACCCCGACTGAATATAATCAATACTATCAAGCATCAATACTTTACGTAGCTCTCAATGTTTGATTTTGACACCAAACAGTTGACCACGTCAGCATCAGTGACTCTAAAATAAAACAAAAAGTTTATCCAGGCGAGGACAATGTGTGTTTTAATGTTCTAAAGACAGGAGGTTTGTTATTTAAAAGCAGTTGTGACCTTTAAGGCGGTGTTCCTGTAGACCTCACCTCTGCTGCTCAGGCTTGATGTGGAACAGCTTGAGTTCCCTCCTCAGTTTGGCGCTGAGGCCCTTGGCCCTCTTGGTTCTGGTCTTAGTGCCCTTGGACCTGGCATACTCCAGTATCAGCGCCTTGTGTTTAAGCACGTCCAGAGACTCCTCCGTCACCGTGGGCATGCTGCTCACGATGAAGGCCTGCATGAACACCTCCGCTTGCTGCTTGCTTTTGCTCTGGAAGTGGGAAAAGAGAATCAAGTCCCCGTTACAATAGAAAGCAAAGCATTTAAAGTAGCACTGTGTAGGACTCTCCAGTGTTGCACCTGCGCTTTAAATAGTGAGTGAACAACCTTAAATGGCAATACATTCTGCAATTTATCTTCTTTTTGCTTAGCACTGAGAGGCAGGTGTTTTTTCCTTACATTACATAGTGAACTTTGTTTCAGAATATGCTATTATAATACTTTGTATATCTTATTTACTTTTGTGAACGTTTGGTTCAGTTTCTTAATACGTAAAACAGAGAAGTATGAAGCCCGGACAGAGTCCTCGTTCATCCTGACCCATCGTTCTCTCACCACAGAGAAAACAAACAGTGAATATGTTCCGATTGGGCTCATCAGCCTCATACTCTTCAGGAGGGTGAAAGGTACATCTATTGTGAGTTTAAGTTGTTTGTTCACCGTGTAAACACTAGAGAGCCTGACACATAGCGGCTTTAAAAACCTTGATCACAAATAAAAAGTCTAAATGCTTGATGTCAGCTAGGGATGGCCTCAGTATCGATGATTTGAGGATTTACTTCAGGTGCGTTCATGAGGACCAACGACTAGTAATGTGGATATTAGCACCACTGATTAGAAGAGTCTATAAAAGGTCAGAAAACAACGTTTAATGTTGTAACCAGAACCACAATCCCAGATCCTAGTATTAAATGGATGTATCGTCCTGGATCCAGCTCACCCGGAGGCCCAGGAGCTTCTCCAGATCCGGAGGGATGGACGAACGGAGGATTTCATCTGTAAATTAAATATAAATTAAACCCAGAAAGAATAAAAACTAACTAAAACTAACTAAAATAACAAAGTAAACACTAAAATAACAAACACTAAAATAGCAAATTAAACATGACAATAATATAAATTCAACATAAAATATAAATGTAACATTAAATCACAAATTAAACACTAAAATATAAATTAAACATTAAATGATATCAATTCCGATTCTAATATATTTGATATAACATTAAATAAGTAAAATAACAAATGAAACACTAAAACATAAATTAAACATTAAATAATATCAATTCCGATTCTAATATATTTGATATAACATTAAATAAGTAAAATAACAAATGAAACAGGTTAAAAACAAACACGGCTGAGCTCAAGCTTCTGTTTGAGCAGGAAAACGTGTTGAACTCACCGCTCATCTGGTCTGGAAGCTGCTGGAGCTGGTTGGTTAGTTAGTAGTGGGTCGGTTAGTAGTGGGTTAGTTAGTAGTGGGTCAGTTAGTAGTTATTTATTAGTTATTTCTTATGAAGTTAGTACTTTGTACTTTATCAGTTTTGTTTTATTTCACTGAAGCCGCTGCGACATAGACCATAAGACGCATGCGCAAAGCGACGCACGGCCAGTGGGAAACACTTCCGGGTCTCCTCCTCGCCGCCTCTTTTAATGGCGGTTTGGTGCATCGCCGCCACCTGCTGGACTGGATGAGGAGCAGCGCATTAAAAAATATTCAACAAATAAAAAGTGATCAATGTATTAATTCCCATGTGGAGACGTTGTCCTCCCATCCTAAAAATACATATAATATTCATGTACAAATAACTATATATATATTTATAAAACGCTGCATATTTTATTTAATGAATTAAAGTCAATTTTATCAAGTTTGTTGCCATGATAATTGATAATTGAATGAGAAAAATCTTCCATATATATAAATATATCTGACTGAATGTGTGAAATAAACTCACTGTGCTCACAAAGGCATTTCCAACATGACATAACATTCATTAAAAGACAAAAGAATCATTAAATATGTCCCAAAGTAGTCGTTTATTTTTACTTTTTTTTTTTTACAAAATGTATTTAAATTCTTTTTCCATAAAAAAACAACAAGGCAAAGAATGCCATTTTCCCATTTGATTCAAAAACACCATTATAAATAAAATAAAAACCTGACCAAACCAAAGGTTTTCCCTTTGTCCTTGAAATAAAAATCCCATTTTAGCAGCTTCACCGCAGCCTGTTAAAGGAGCATTCCACCTAATGTGACCTGGACACTGTTCCAACCACAGCTATCATCGAATAATAATTATACATAATAAAAGGAAAAATGTACACTATAGTAATCATAAAAACACCCCAAACATCTTCAAATCTGTCAAGGTGAAAAACTGAAAATCACATTTGGTTGAGACAATCGATGCGGTTTGAAAATACTGAAAAATTAGGTTCAGGTCAAAGGTCGCAATGAGTGTTTTTGAAGTGACAGTGAATCGACGAGAGGCTAAGGAAGCAGAAAGATGCAGAAAAGAGAAGATTTTAGGAATTAAGTCAATTATGTCATTTACACAAAGCTGTAGGATGCTTTGTATTGATCGAGATGGAAGAAATCATTTTTTCCTTGTTTTGTGTCACATTACTTTGTTATCTCTTGTTGCCATATTTTTAAAACATACACGATATTATCAGCGCTAAAATAAAATAATAGTTTTTACCAGTGGTATCATGGATGACAAACTGGAAACGTTCACAAAAGTGTGATAATTTAAAAAATCAGGACGAAGAAACTCCAGTAGAACCAGGATCGTGTGTGTGCGTGTGTGTGTGCGTGTGTGTGTGCGTGCGTGCGTGCGTGCGTGTGCGTGTGTGTGTGCGTGTCCGTGTGCGTGTGTGCGTGTTGCTAATGCAGGTGGAGGTGCGGGTGGAGGTGCAGCTGACACAGAATCTCTTCCTCCGTCGGCTCCTGGATGTGTTCTCTAGAGAGAGAGAGAAGTGAAAGTCACCTCCGTCTCATCAAATCCATTTGTCAACATTTGAAAGTGATGTCATCATATTTTTTCTTTAGTCACGAACTGAAAAGGCCTCAAAGGCTCCATCAGCGATGCTGGTCGGTTAACGACACACAGCGCCACCCAAAGGAGGGCGTAGGAACTACACCAAGGGTGGCAAACGTCGCTCAACGCTCTGATCCGTTTCACGGATTGAACCTTTAAAAGGAGGCGTGGGAAGCAAAAGGCCTCGTACTTGAACATGAGCTGCACCGACGTCTCGTAGCGCGTCC
>NC_137190.1:1745321-1802821 GCF_960531495.2 Zeus faber | reverse complement strand
CTACTTCATACTGTGAGAACTGTGTGCACTTCATACTGTGTGTACTTCAGCTGTGTGTGCTGTGTGTACTTCATACTATGTGTACTCTGTGTACTTCTATTGTGTGTGCTGTGTGTACTTCATACTGTGTGTACCGTGTGTACTTACACAGATGCAGATGACGTTGATGAGGGCGACGGCGTTCCCCAGCAGCGTCACGTAGTAGTGACTGAAGATCTGCTGCAGCTTCTGCAGGACAGGGGGGGTGTACTGCGGCATGGGGGGGTGCTGGGGGCACACAAACACACACACACACACACACACACACACACTTGATTTCAATACTTTTCCAAAATGATACTTTCAAATCCCTTCAAAATAAAATGAAATAAAGTATTGATTCTGGTCTCGAACTTGTGAGAAGGAACCTCTTTGATTTGGTCCTTGTCCAGCTCGTCAAACAGCTTCTGGAAAGACTCGCGCTCCATGAAGCCCACTGCAGAGAACTGCTGCACCTCCTGGAGGGTGGAGGGATGGAGAGATGGAAGAGTGGAGGGGTAGAGGAGTGGAGAGATGGAAGAGTGGAGGGTGGAGGGTGGAGGGCAGAGGGGGTGATGACGGGATGTACAAGTAAAGCTTGAGGGTTTTTGTCTATTCTTAAATAGACATATCTTCTTAAAATGATGATAATAATAATAATAATAATAATAATAATAAAAACATATTTCTGATCTCCATCTCCTGCACTTTGGACTTTGATATTTATTTAGTCAGAGACTTTTTAGCTGAAGAAAACGTTAAAGAATCATTTTAAGAGGTAAATAAAACTGTGACGGAGCTCTGACCCTGGTGACGGCAGCTTTAAAATAAGTCTTCAGCTGAACTCTGGACATCAAGTCCAGGACCGAGTCCACGGGCACTCTCTGTCTGAGGGACGGACGGAGAGAATGTTATTAGTTATAATGTTATAACCAAAGTTCAAACGTTCAAAGTGTTTTATTTGTCTAGGGTACAATACAAGACAAGGTCATTCAGTACAATGAAATTCTTGGGGCATGACAGGCAACAACTGCGTAGTGGCATAAAAAGATAAAATATATATATATATTTTTTTAAATAAAATAAGAGTCGAATATAAAAAAATTAAAAAAATAGTAAGAGTCGATGTTACAAATACGGGCAAGAGGTCAAAGTGTATGTACATAAGATTAAAATACGAAAAATAATCCTAAAACGTAAACTAAAATAATTGGAGCGTTGTAGCAGTTCCAACAGAAATAGGTCAGTCTACTGCACAAGACATGGATGTAAATAAAGTGATGCAGTGCCGCTGGACGTGTAGTTGTGGTGATGTACATTCAATTGACAGAGGTGACGACAGATGTAGCAGCTTGAGAAGCCCGATGGCCTGAGGGTAAAAAGTGTTGGTGAGGCTGGTCGTCCGTGCCCGGCTGCTCCGCTAACGTTTACCAGACGGCAGCAGCCTGAACAGTCCGTAGCCTGGGTGGCTGTCGTCCTTTATGACTTTCCTGAGTCGTCGCGTGCGGTAGATGCCTTGCACGGAGGGGAGGCGGCAGCCGATGATGCGCTCCGCTGTCTTCCCCGCCCTCTGGAGCGCCTGGCGATCGGCGGCGGAGCAGCTGCCGTACCAGGCGGTGATGCAGCCGGTAAGAATGCCCTCAATGGTGCATTGGTAGAAGCTGGTGAGAGTCCTGACGGACATGCCAAACTTCTTGAGTCTCCTCAGGAAGAACAGGCGCTTTTGGGCAGTTTTTATTGCCGCGTCCGGTTGCCGTTTCCTGTAGTCCACCATCATCTCTTTAGTCGTGCAGACGTTGAGAGAGAGGTTGTTATCCTGGCACCATGTTGCCAAGACGCTGACCTCCTCTCTGTAGGAGGACTCATTGTTGTTGGAGATGAGACCCAGGATGGTGGTGTCGTCCGCAAACTTCAGGATGGTGTTGGTGCTGCGCCTGGCCACACGGTCATGTGTGAGCAGGGCGTACAGGAGGGGACTAAGTACGCAGCCCTGCGAGGCTCCGGTGCTCAGGGTCAGTGAAGAGAGGAGGAGACGTTTCCCACTCTCACCACCTGGGGTCTGCCCGTCAGGAAGTCCAGGATCCAGTTACAGAGGGAGGTGTTAAGACCCAGGATCCTGAGCTTAGTGGGCACAATTGTGTTGCACGCTGAGCTGTCATCTACAAACAGCATCCTTACGTATGTGTTGCTCTTGTCCAGGTGGGAGAGGGTGGTGTGCACTGACAGGGCGATGGCGTCTTCCGTAGATCTGTTCGGGCGATATGCAAATTGAAGGGGGTCCAGGGTGTCAGGAAGGGAGGAGCAGATGTGGGTTCTGACTAGCCACTCGATGCACTTCATGATGGTAGAGGTCAGCGCTACGGGGCCATAGTCATTCAGGCAGGTGATGGGTTGTTTCTTTTGTACCGGGACAATGGTTGTCTGTTTGAAGCAGGTGAGGACTGAAGACTGTTTCAGGGAGAGGTTGAATATGGAGGGATCCTCACTCCAGCGTTGCACTGTTCAATGAATCGGTTTTCCTTGCTTTTTTTTCTTTGTCTATAGGTTGGTAGGAGAAGAATGGAGGTGTGATCCGCCCAACCAAAGGCAGGGCTGGGGAGGGGTTTGTTGCTGTCCTGTAGTTGTGAATAACAATAGTCGAGAGTCTGACCACCCCTGGTAGGAAAGTTGATATGCTGGTGATATTTAGGCAAAACTTGCCTCATATTAGCTCTGTTGAAGTTGCCACAAACAATAGAAGCTGCCTCAGGGTGAGCGTTCTCCAGTCCATTGATTACTCTGTAAAGGTCCTCTAACGCGCAGGTTTTATCCGCCTGCGGGGGGCATGTAGACTGCCGTGATTACAGCGAAGCTGAATTCCCGCGGGAGGTAGAAGGGACGGACTTTTATAGTTAAGAGCTCCAGAGTTTTGAAAGTACTGATATATCCGAACCCAAGCGAGAGTGAACCATAATGCAGACCCCACCGTCTCTGCCTTTACCTGACTCCGTGCTTCTGTCGTGCCGGTAGATGGAATATCCAGCCGGAGTAACGGCAGAGTCCGGCACCGTAGTGCCCAGCCAGGTTTCTGTCAACACCAGCCCACAGCAGTTCACGATGTTCCGCTGGAAGTTAATCCGTGCGTGTAGTTCCTCCATTTTATTGTCCAGGGATTGAACATTTGCCAGTAAAATGCTCGGTAGCGGCAAGTTGCAGTATCTCGTCCGAGATCTGCATAGAATTCCAGCACGTTTGCCTCTTCTCTTCCTCCTCCGCCGGTGTATTGGTAAACACAGCGGTGGCAGGACAAAGGGATCGCAGCACGTACTCCGGTAAGTTGCGCAAAACTCCGTATTAAGTGTTGAACGGACGTCCAGGAGTGCTTGTCCTTCATATTGTAAGAGCAACAGTGCACTGCGTGCAAAAATAAGAACAATACAAATAATAATAAACACAAAACTATGAGTTGAATGCAGAGCCATTGCCGGTGCGTCCATACTACGGTGCACCCGGAAGTAGGGATATGTAATGTTATAATGTTATAATGTTATAATGTTATTATGTTAAAATGTTATTATGTTAAACATGTTATTATTATTATTATTATTATTATTGTAATGTTATAATGTTAACATGTTATTGTTATTGTAATGTAACTAATGTAATAATGTCACAATGTTATTAGTGGAATTTATTCATTCATCTGTGAAACTGACCCATATACTGTTGAGTTACAGCTGTGATTTCAGGAATCTCAGTTTGTGGATATTAAGAAACTATGTTGCAGCTTTCCTGTGTGTGTGTTGATGTGTGTGTGTGTGCGTGTGAGTGAGTGAGTGAGTGAGTGAGTGAGTGAGTGAGTGAGTGAGTGAGTGAGTGAGTGAGTGAGTGAGTGAGTGAGTGAGTGAGTGAGTGAGTGAGTGAGTGAGTGAGTGAGTGAGTGAGTGAGTGAGTGAGTGTGTGTGTGTGTGTGTGTGTGTGTGTGTGTGTGTGTGTGTGTGTGTGTGTGTGTGTGAGTGAGTGAGTGAGTGAGTGTGTGTGTGTGTGTGTGTGTGTGTGTGTGTGTGTGTGTGTGTGTGTGTGTGAGTGAGTGAGTGAGTGAGTGTGTGTGTGTGTGTGTGTGTGTCATACACAGTGTCTTCCATGCCTCCCTGAGCGCTCAGCACTTGGAACGCAGCGCGGATTCCCAGACGGCGCCGCATGATGGACGTCTGGACGGACATCTGGAGCGAGACGGAATAAAATATGATCATACAGATGAGTATGTTTTAAGGGACGATACAAGTTTAATATTCAGTATTATCAACCTTAGAATTAACATCTCAAAGGATGAACAGGGTTAGCATTAGCGGCGGCGGCAGAAGATGAAGAAGACAGAGGAACGGACTCACCAGCAGGTAGCCTCTGAACTGGTTGTAGATGATGGCGGTCAGAAGGTTCATCAGGAAGAAGGTTCCTGGACGGAGGAGGGAACAGGGTGGTGTTCTCTTTTCATCCACTAGGGTGCAGCAGAGCAGGAAAGAAACTCACCGAAAACACTGAAGGCCACGAAGAAGAGGGCGTAGGCTCGGTTCAGGGTGTAGGCGGGGATCATCACTATGACAACAAGAGCAGGATGCACTGTTATCTCTGGATACTGATCTACTCATCTATTGATCTACTGATCAGATCAGAATCAGTCACAAGGCGTAGGCACCGTCGGGGTTGTTGGCCGTGGTGAGCAGCACCAGCAGCGAGGTCAGAGACGTAGGAAGGTTCCTGAAGTACAGCTCCCACTCTCCATTGTGCTCTGGATTCTGGAGCAGGTGGAGCAGGTGGAGCAGGTGGAGCAGGTGGAGCAGGAGGAGCAGGAGGAGCAAGAGGAGCAGGAGGAGCAGGAGAGGTCAACAGTGTACTGTTTATTATATTACTGCTTGTCATTTGTTTTCTTTGGCCAAAAAATATTACAAAAGGTTTAAATCTTTCAATGTTTCATTTTGGGACATGATACAACTCTTATTACACCGACATCAGAAATGTATTTATTGATTTCATGTAAATATTGTTTATTCTACATAGTGTATATATTCCTACATGTTGCTTCTTACTTTGTGTCTGTAACTTGTATGTGTAAGTGTACACATACAATAGCTGAGGTGTGTGTACGTCTCACCTGCGTTTTAGCAAACAACAGCATTCCAATCATAGTGAAGAGACACAGATGGAGGGCTAAGAGGAGGAAAACACTGGCGAGAGAGATGGAGGGAGGGAGAACATATCTCTGTTACCTTCACTCAACCACAGTGTTGTTTCTTGTTGCGCTGTCACTTCATCTCAGTGAAGAGGAAGCAGACGTTAGTTTGAAATTCATCAGTTTTAAATTTCATCCAAAATGTCTCTAGTAGCAAAATATATATAAAAAAAAGATAGATATATATATTTAAAAAATATACATATATATATATAAAAAAAAATAATATATATATATATATATATATATATATATATATATATTCAGCAGGTGACGCTATGACTTACCACCTTTGAAGAAACGACGTAGGTTTTGAACCTTAAAATAACAGCCTTAGGATCATTCTGATGGTACTCTGATTTGTAATATGGAGAATGGCAGCTCTTCCACCCTAACCCACCAAATTCCTGTTGTCACATGATGTAACTTCTGTTTTCTGGTTCAAAACCACGGGAAAAGTCACTCTCTTGATGTTTGGCTCCAGTTATTGCCGTTTTTTTAGCCTGCTAAAATTCATATATGTAAAAAAAAAACCTGATCTATTCCAAACTTGTGGTGGAAACGTGCCCCGGTAACGCTGATACAAAACGGTCCCGTGGCGTGTCCGGCAGCCGCTCCTCAGCCGCCCTAACGTCCATCGTCCCGCGGGGTCGGTCTCACCCTCCGACCCGCGCTTTCACACCATCTGCCACGCCGAGCGCATCTGGCAGCAGAGGGCCGCGCCCTCTCTCCAGGGGAACCGTGGACTGAGTACTCGCTGAAGCGGCGAGGTCAGTGCGAGGGACGCCGTACCCTCGGTGTGCATTATCTCTGCGTTTGTAACATAGACTGTTATTGAAACGTAACCCATAACCTTCAAATTTGTCCGGTATTTTTATGACAGCGGTGTAAGAGTGCCAGATCCCAAATGCCAAACGTTACATCGTGCTGCTTTAACCCTTGAACTTTATCAGCTTTTTAAGGATCCGAGTGTTTGCACCATCAGATTGAAACATGTCGGACCTGGCGATCTCCGGCAGCGTCCTCTTGATGCACTTCAGCGTCTTTTTCATCAACGAGGAGTTTTGGAGGAGGAAGAACGGACGAATCAGACGCCGCACTCTGAGTTTCTGATGGAGGAAGGAAACAAAGATGGGTATCAGAACGCTGATATCAGACAGACTGTGTGTTAACTGACGAGACAGACAGACAGACAGTTGTCAGGACAGACAAGCACCTCGTCGCAGAGCATGCTGATGGACAGCACCCAGTCGATGGCGGAGGCCGACAGCACCACCATGTAGCCAATCAGCCACTTGCTCTTCCTGAACTCCTCCCAGCCAATCAGGTAGCTCTGAGGAGCCGCCACATCAACTTAAAGTGAGAATCCATTTGATTATGTTGTCAAACAAATCCGATATCTGATACTTATTTAGCTGCTACTTCATGAGAAACCTTCATTCAATGTATTTTGCGTTCTGCGTGTGCTGCTCCATATGCTGTTCCCATTGTTGGTGGCGGGGTCCGCCACACGAGCAAGAAGTGAAAGGCAACCGCGGTGAATTTGCTAAAGCAGCCTTACTAGTTGTGGTCAATAAACTGTGCATATGAACATTCATAAAAAAAAGAATAAAAACACATCCGAACCACTTCAAGTGTCCAAGAACAAAACGTATCAATGGATAAAAGGAAAGAAAAGAAAGTGACGTCTCGGCACCAAGACGAGCGGAAACCTGGATGCAAAGGAACTCTGGGGAACGCAGTGTCATCCACAACACAGAGCATCTGATGGACGGACACTTTGCCGCTCAACTCGTCCGGCGTTGATGCCAAACTGTGTTGGGATCTCTGTAACTGACTAACTGTCCGAGCGGAGATCCTGGAGGAGAACGTCCTGGTTCCTACCTTGACCGCCAGGTCCAGGCAGAAGACGCCGAGGCAGACGGCCTCCAGGCCCTCGGTGAGGCCGCAGGGCGGCTCCCACGGCGGGGGCCGCGACCGGGGGTCCGAGGAGATGGAGAGCGAGGACGGACGCTCCACGAAGGCCAGCAGCAGGACCGTGGCGATGGTCAGACCCAGACCCCTGAGGGGAGACACATGATGACGTCACAAGACTGAAGGTAGGAACATCCAGGAGCTCAGGTGATTGATGACGGCACTGGAACCCACCACTGGCAGATCCTGGAGTAGTAGCATCGATACAGACGTAGGGAGGCAGAGTCCACGCGGTGGTTGATTGATCGGTACTGCAGAGAGATATCAGCACTGACGGGCTGTTTCAGTCTTTTTCCATTTCATACCGTGGTTTCACATGCAGCGTGTTTGGAGTTGGGGCGTGGCGCCGGGTGCCTTCGCACGTTCACGGGTGTTTCTTTGGTTCTTATTCGTTTCGCCTTAATAATATACTGAAGCAAATTCAAAATACTGAACACAGAATCGGAAATGGAAATAGAATGAAGGATATCAGATTTGTATTCTTGGAAATGGAAAATACATAGAAATATATAAATATTAGGGGTGTAAGAGTTCACACAATGGAGGTTGGTTCAATACGACACAGTTGTGTCACGGTTCAGAACGTTTTTGATGCGGCAAAAAAGTAGAAATGCCAGAGAAATGTCCTTGATTGATTGACTCCGTTGTTTTATATGTAACTTAGTGTTTTTACTCAATTTTCAATGAGAAAAATCTATTAATGATTCTAGATTGACTTTATTGTCTCACAAAGTGGAACATTTGGATCCGCCCATTTCACGTTCCACATACAAAAAAAATACAAAGATGTTCGTAAATAAAAAACATACAGCAGGGTTCACAAACGCACCTATAGACAAACAGGAAAACAAACACGTCAAGAAAAGCAAAGATCGGCACAAATCCCTCCATCTAAACGAAGATGTGATATAAAATAATACAAAAACAGATTCAAAAGTGAACAATATTTAAATGACGGGATTTTGCACAGCAGCATAATAAACTACACTATCGAAGCCTGAGCTCTGAAAACATGTTCAAGTAAAAACAATATTAATTTAAAAAATGCATTCAACTATAATGAAAATAGTTCAAATGTTTATACTACAAAAATATCTTTCTTCTTTTAAGTGTTAACTAAACGTTCACAAAGTAAATAGTATTTACTACAACCCTCAACCCGGAGGTGCCGGTCGCAGGTAAGCCGAGCTGTTTAACGTCCCTAACGTCGTCAACAAATATCGCCATTATCCCAATATGAATTTGTTCAATTAAAAATGATACCGGTATCACCAACGGATGAGTCCAACGAATCGTTCGGTTTGTGGTGCGTACTGAACCAAGAGCCTCGGACCGAAACATATATATACATATATCATATCATATATCATATATGTACGAATAGGTTAATCGTTACACCCCAAATAAATCCGTAAAAAGGTGAAATTCATTGAAAACAGAGTGAACATACTGTTCTGTGTGATGATGCAGAGAGTGGACTCACCTGGATGGCGTCTTCGATGAAGACCACGGCTTGCTGCATGTACAGCTCTTCATCACCTGCGGGCGACAGCGACAGCAGCATGACTGACGCCACTGCGCATCAAACACGCTTTCAAGCAGGCTTCAAACACGCATCAAAAACGCATCAAACATGCTTCTAACACGCAGGTGGCAAACACGCTTCAAACACGCATCAAAAAGGCTTCAAACACGCATCAAAAAGGCTTCAAACACGCATCAAAAAGGCTTCAAACACGCTTTAAACACACAAAACATGCTTCAAACACGCTTCAAACATGCATCAAAACAATTTAAACACGCTCAGACACGCAGGCGACAAACACGCTCCAAACATGCTTCAAACACGCATCAAAAACCCTTCAAATACACCTCAAACACGCTTCAAACACGCATCAAAAAGGCTTCAAACATACTTCAAACACACATCAAAAAGGCTTCAAACATGCTTCAAACACGCATCAAAAACGCTTTAAACACACACAAAACATGCTTCAAACACACATCAAAAACGCTTGAAACAGGCATTAAAAGCGCTTGAAACACGCATCAAAAACGCTTGAAACACGCACCAAACATGCTTCACACACGCTTCAAGTACGCCTCAAACACCGATCAAACACAACAAACACGCTTCAAAGACGCTTCAAAGACGGTTCAAACACACACCAAACACGCTTCACACACGCTTCAAGTACGCTTCAAACACGCTCCAAACACGCAGGCGACAAAAACACTTCAACCACGCTTCAAACATGCAGGCAACTCACACCTAGACAACAAACACGCTTCAAACACGCAGCGACAAAAACACTTCCAACAGGCTTCAAACACACAGCGACAAACACACAGGCGACAGGAACTCTTCCAACACGCTCCAAACACGCAGCGACAAAAACACTTCCAACAGGCTTCAAACACGCAGCGACAAGAACTCTTCCAACACGCTTCAAACACACAGCGACAAAAACACTTCCAACACGCTTCAAACACACAGCGACAAAAACACTTCCAACACGCTCCAAACACGCAGCGACAAAAACACTTCCAACACGCTCCAAACACGCAGCGACAAAAACACTTCCAACAGGCTTCAAACACGCAGCGACAAAAACACTTCCAACAGGCTTCAAACACACAGCGACAAAAACACTTCCAACACGCTTCAAACACACAGCGACAAAAACACTTCCAACACGCTTCAAACACACAGCGACAAAAACACTTCCAACACGCTTCAAACACGCAGCGACAAAAACACTTCCAACACGCTTCAAACACACAGCGACAAAAACACTTCCAACACGCTTCAAACACACAGCGACAAAAACACTTCCAACACGCTCCAAACACGCAGCGACAAAAACACTTCCAACAGGCTTCAAACACGCAGCGACAAAAACACTTCCAACAGGCTTCAAACACGCAGCGACAAAAACACTTCCAACACGCTCCAAACACGCAGCGACAAAAACACTTCCAACACGCTTCAAACACACAGCGACAAAAACACTTCCAACACGCTTCAAACACACAGTGACAAAAACACTTCCAACAGGCTTCAAACACGCAGCGACAAAAACACTTCCAACAGGCTTCAAACACGCAGCGACAAAAACACTTCCAACACGCTTCAAACACGCAGCGACAAAAACACTTCCAACACGCTTCAAACACGCAGCGACAAAAACACTTCCAACACGCTTCAAACACGCAGCGACAAAAACACTTCCAACACGCTTCAAACACGCAGCGACAAAAACACTTCCAACACGCTTCAAACACGCAGCGACAAAAACACTTCCAACACGCTTCAAACACACAGCGACAAAAACACTTCCAACACGCTTCAAACACACAGCGACAAAAACACTTCCAACACGCTCCAAACACGCAGCGACAAAAACACTTCCAACACGCTTCAAACACGCAGCGACAAAAACACTTCCAACACGCTTCAAACACACAGCGACAAAAACACTTCCAACACGCTTCAAACACGCAGCGACAAAAACACTTCCAACACGCTCCAAACACGCAGCGACAAAAACACTTCCAACACGCTTCAAACACACAGCGACAAAAACACTTCCAACACGCTCCAAACACGCAGCGACAAAAACACTTCCAACAGGCTTCAAACACGCAGCGACAAAAACACTTCCAACAGGCTTCAAACACGCAGCGACAAAAACACTTCCAACAGGCTTCAAACACGCAGCGACAAAAACACTTCCAACACGCTCCAAACACGCAGCGACAAAAACACTTCCAACACGCTTCAAACACGCAGCGACAAAAACACTTCCAACAGGCTTCAAACACACAGCGACAAAAACACTTCCAACAGGCTTCAAACACGCAGCGACAAAAACACTTCCAACAGGCTCCAAACACACAGCGACAAAAACACTTCCAACAGGCTTCAAACACACAGCGACAAAAACACTTCCAACAGGCTTCAAACACGCAGCGACAAAAACACTTCCAACACGCTCCAAACACGCAGCGACAAAAACACTTCCAACAGGCTTCAAACACGCAGCGACAAAAACACTTCCAACACGCTTCAAACACGCAGTGACGGCAGATGAAAGCGCCGGCGGCGGCGGCGGCGGCAGCAGGACACGGGAAGCCAGGAGGCGTGGACTCCCCAGGAGAAGCTCCTGAGCAAACAGAGGGAGCGGCGAGCGGTTGGTCCCGGAGCCGTGAAGCTCCCGCTGCAGCAGAGCTCCTCACGAGGCTCCTGCTGTGTTTGCTCAGGCTGGAGGCAGCGTCTCAGAACAACGTCAACGGAAACTGTGGTTAACAGGTCAAACACCGTCAAACAGGAGAGCACAGAACAGTGCAGTAGTATACAGTAGTAGCATAGTATTGTAGTATTGTAGTATAGTATTAAAGTAGTGTAGTAGAGTATTGTAGTATCGTAATATAGTACTGTAGTATTGTTTAGTAGTATAGTATTGTGATATGGTATTGCAGCATAGTAGTATAGTATAGTAGTATTGTAGTAAAGTATAGTATTTCAGTATGGTGGGAAAGTATAGTATTGTACCATAGTAGTATAGTATTATAGTAGTATAGTATAGTAGTATTGTAGTAAATGATTGTATGACAGTATGGTGTAAAAATAAAGCATTGTAGCATAGTAGTATAGTATTATAGTAGTATTGTAGTAAAGTATAGTATTACAGTATGGTGGGAAAGTATAGTACTGTAGCATAGTAATATAGTATTATAGTAGTATAGTATAGTAGTAAAGAATAGTATAACAGTATGGTGGAAAAGTATAGTATTGTACCATAGTAGTATTGTATTATAGTAGTATAGTATAGTAGTATTGTAGTAAATTATAGTATTACAGTATGGTGGAAAAATATAGTATTGTAGCATAGTAGTATAGTATTATAGTAGTATAGTAGTATTGTAGTAAAGTATAGTATTACAGTATGGTGGGAAAGTATAGTATTGTAGCATAGTAGTATTGTATTATAGTAGTATAGTATAGTAGTATTGTAGTAAAGTATAGTATTACAGTATGTAGGGAAAGTATAGTATTGTAGCACAATAGTATAGTATAGTAGTATAGTATGGTATGGTATCGCACGTCAGGTTATGGATATCATAAGGAGATCTGGTTCAGTCCTGATATTTGTTTCCACAACAAGAGGAATAAGGAGGATGATTCAAGGCCGAGTGGGAAACAAGTTCAAGTTGCAGTGAATCACTTCACTACATGTGTACTACTATGTATATGTACTCCAGGTTTATGTACCAGGTTATTGTTCAGGTAGTAGGTTGGAAAGGACTCCAAATTAAATTATTAAATCAACAAAAAGTTTAACAAATCCAAACTGAATCCAATCTATGAATGTAAATTGAGAGCACTGGTGCAGTGACACCAAGTCACGCTTTTGGAAAAACTCGCTGTTCGCTTGTTTATTCAAAGTTTATTAATATTACATGAGGAGGGTGTCGGCACCAAACAAAGCCCCGCCCCCTGCTGGCTCGCTGTTTCTCACAGGAAGCCCCGCCCCCCACAGGCTACCTGATGCTCAGGAGAAGCCCCGCCCCCTGCTGGCTCGCTGTTTCTCACAGGAAGCCCCGCCCCCCACGGGCTACCTGATGCTCAGGAGAAGCCCCGCCCCCTGCTGGCTCGCTGTTTCTCACAGGAAGCCCCGCCCCCCACAGGCTACCTGATGCTCAGGAGAAGCCCCGCCCCCTGCTACATACATACGGCATTTGTTTGATTTGGAGTAATTTGCGCCTCCATAGGAGGAGGTAACATTAGTAACCACACGGCGGCTTCTCTCAATTCCATGCCACTACTATATTTGAACATTTTCACTTTTCATATTAATTTGTCTGAAATACTTTACATTCACGGCTGTAAACGGCTTTTTTCCTTCATATTATTCTTGTAACAAAGACGTCAAATTTGGCAAAGTCACAAAAAGAGTGAGACAGAGAGACAGAGACAGAGAGAGACAGAGACAGACTTTTTTTGATTTTTAAAACGTCTTTGTTTCAACATTTTCTCCAGTTCACAGTTGCAAACATTAAAAAAACACTTTGTTCAATAACAGAGTCCTACACGTTAAAAACAGACTGGAAGCACAGGTCGTCCTCCACCAGGGAACAGATGACATCATTAAAGCACCACAGCTTGATGACATCATCCAGACTCTTCATCAGTCTGTGAAAGTTAAAATGGATGCAGACTCTGGCCCTGACCAGCGCCACAAACACTTTCCCTAAAACACTTTCCTTTCCTCTCAGTTTGTTTCTTCTCGTGAGGTAAATCTTTGCTTCCCCTACTAAAAAGTTTAACAGTCGCCATTTCTCTGGGTTGGCCCTGTCTACTTAACCCAAAAATAAAAGCATTTTTGGACAACTCTTCCTCAAAGAGCTTAAAACTTTCCTTTAAAAGACTAAAAAGCTCTAAAAGTCTGTCACTCTCTGCAAAACAATGAAAAATGGACTCTGGCACTTTACAAAACCGACGTTCATCTCCATGTAGGACTCTCCATTGGAGGTCCTCCGTCCTTTTCTTGGAGGGAGCTTTGTACAAGCTCCTCCATCACGGCTCCTCCTGTCCCTCCATCTGTTGCCGTCTCCTCCAGACGGTGTCCTGACGCCTTTCCAGTCCCTTCCTGTTTAAAACCACGACACACTCTTTATAAAAAGCTTTCCCACTGACTGCCTGCAGGTCCAGTTCTGTCCAAAGTGCCTTGTGCAGCAGCTTCCCAGAGGATCCCTCCAGGTTGGGGGTCAGAGCCATCTCTGGGAAGGGATCCTCCGGGTTCGGCTCCTCCGCCCCTTCGCCGTACTCCTTCAGCCTCCTCCTCCACCTCTCGAGCACCAGGTGTATGATCCTGGTTGACCTCACCCCCAGCCACTCCGCCATGGCCTCGCCGTTCTGCAGATCGCTCCCTGCCGCCGCCACCACCACCTGCCTCAGGGTCAGGACCCCCGCCTCCCTCTGGATCCTGCTCAGTCCTGAAGTGGCCCCGTCCTGCACGTCCAGCCTGGCTCCTACGATCACCGGTTCCTCCAGGAGCCAGTGGAGGGAATCTGTGGCCTCCCTTCTCCTTTTCTTAAAAACACTCCAGGCTTTAAAAAGTTCCTGATAAAAACTGGGTAAGCCCGACGTGTTTAAAAGAACGTGTTTTGTGTCCATTAAAAACAACAAGCTGTCAAGTCCCATCCTCCCAGCCCGCCACATCCTTCCAAACGTTAAAGTACCCTGTTAAAAACTTCTGTAAAAACTGTAACCTAAAAGTTGCCACTCTGCTTTTGATGTCCACCACACCGTGCCCCCCTTCCTCTTTTGGCAGAAAGACATTTTCCTTCCTAACCCAGTGGAAGCCACCCCCCCCAAAAGAAGTCCATTAGCTCAGCCTGTATCTTCTTCACTAGCAGGTCCAGTGGTTGGACGCAGGCCACTCTGTGCCACAGCTGTGAGGCCACCAGGTTGTTAATGATGAGCGTCCTGCCCCTGTAGGACAGCTGTGGCAGTGCCCACCTCCATTTCCTTAGCTTGCCCTGTATCTTTCCTAAAAGCCCTTCCCAATTCTTCCCCACCATACTTCCGTTCCCTAAAAACACTCCTAAATACTTAAAACCATCCCTTCTCCACTGTAAGCCTCCTGGCAGTCCTGGGGACTCTCCAAACCCCCCCCTCCATCCGCCCACAGCCAACGCTTCACTTTTGCCCCAGTTGACTTTTGCCGCTGATATCAGCCCAAAATCCCTGACGGTCCCCTCCAGTTTGTTGACTTCATCCTCCTTCTTTATTAAAACAATGACGTCGTCTGCGTAGGCTGATAAAATGTGGCTCCTTTTAAGACCGTTTAAGAGCACACCCTCAATGTTTGTCCTTAATTTACACAACAATGGTTCGATTGCCAGAGAGTACAGCATCCCTGAGAGGGAGCAGCCCTGTCTCACCCCCCTACATACTTTAAAAGGGCCGCTCAGCCCTCCATTGATCTTCAGTACATTCTCAATGTCCTGGTACAAAACCTGGATCATGGCTATCAGACCAGGGCTGAAGCCGAAAGCCTCCAGAGTTTTCCAGAGGTAAAGGTGCTCAACCCGGTCAAAAGCCTTTTCCTGGTCTAACGAAACGAGCCCAGTTTATATGCCCAAAGAACTAGCGACGTCCAAAATATCAGGAATTAAGGACACATTGTCCAGAATAGACCTACGAGGCACACAGTACATTTGGTCCTGATGGACCACCAGGTCCATCACCTCCCTCAGCCTGTTGGCCAGCGCCCTCGACAGGATCTTATAGTCCGTGCACAGAAGGGACACAGGACGCCAGTTCTTGATCTCCTGCAAGTCTCCTTTCTTCGGTAGGAGAGTGATGACTGCCCTCCTGCAGCTGAATGGCAATAACTTATCTTTAAAACCTTAATTAAAAACCATTAAAAGATCCTCTCGCAACTCCTCCCAGAACTCTTTATAAAATTCCGCAGGAATCCCGTCGATGCCAGGGGCCTTACCCCCCTTCTAGCTCTGCAGGGCCGTGGAAAGATCCTGCAGGGTCAGAGGTTCCCCCAGCACTGCACTGATGTCTTCTGGGACCCTGGGCAGATTCCCACAAAAGGAGTGAAACAGTTATTTTTGTTCCTCGTACTCACTTTCGTACAGTTCTGTTAGAAGTTCACGGCTCATCTCCGGATCTCTTCCGGCCTCTTGGGCTCCTGTCCTGTTTCGATCTCAGGGCGTGAATGAACCTGCTCCGCCCGTTCCTCTTCTCCAGGCTAAAAAAGAACTTAGATGGTGCGTCCATCAGTGCTGCGCTCTGGAAGCGAGAGCGGACCAGCGCCCCCTGCGCCTTGGTGCCTGCTAGGTCTGCGAGAGCAGCTCTTTTACATTACATTACATTACATTTAGTCATTTAGCAGACGCTTTTATCCAAAGCGACTTACAAGGGAGAATAACATTCAAGCTACAGACTTTTAGACTTGAGATCCTTAATATGATCACGATTTCCAGTGGGTTCCACTACAATCTGTAACTCCACAATGTCAGTCTCCAGATCCCTCATAGATCTGGTGATGTCCTGTGTGACATTGAGATGTACTTTCGACAGAGCTGCTCTATCTCCCTCTTCCCATAGTCCCACCACAGTCTTAAGGAGTTAAAATCCTGCTTCCTGCTCCTAAACCCTTCCCAAAAAAACCTAAAAGCATCCTTAAAGTTGGAGTCACAAAATAGGGTAGTGTTAAAATGACAATATGCAATTTTGGGCTTTACATTGGCGATAAAAACACGGCTAACAACCAGAGAGTGGTCAGTAAAACCAACAGGCACCATTCTACATTCCTCGAAAATGTTAAAATGATGCTTAAAACAGCAAAACCGGTCCAGTCCAGCCAACGACAAAAAGGTGCCTCTGCAGTGCACCCAGGTGTACTGCCTTCTATCCCCGTTGGTGCTCCTCCACACGTCTGTCAGCGCATTCACATTTGAGAGCAGCCTCATGTCGTTCTGTGATGCTCTGTAAGGCTCACAGTGGTTCCTGTCTAAAAGGTCGTTCTCAGTGCACTTCAAATCTGTAAAATCCTAAAAACAAAAACTCCTCAGTGTGAACTTTGCCTAAAACACCATTTAAAACTTGTAGAAAAGTAACTCTTTGTGGTCCTGTGGTGGGAGCGTACACCTTTATAACTAACTTATAGTGCTCAAATGTTGCCCTCACCCCCATCAGTCTACCCTCCACCACCTCCTCCACCTCAAAGGATGCTGGGGAAAAGCTCTTAGAAAAGAGAAGAGCCCCCCCCCGCTGGTGGTGCTCTTGTGACTAAGCACCACCCCCCCCTCCCTCTTCCAGTCAGCCTCATTGACAGAGTCGCTGTCAGTCTCCTGCACCAACAACACATCCACCCTCTTCTGCTCCATCAGCTCGTACAGCAGAGACCTAGCTGCGTCTCTCGCCCCGTTCGCATTCAGCGTGCTGACGTTAAAGTCACTCATTGCAACGGAAAGAAGAATCAGCCAGAACAGCGGCACCACCTACACCTCATCATCATCATCATCATCATCATCATCATCTTCATCATCATGATCATCTTCCCTGTTGTTCAGCTCCTTCCTGATTCTTTGCACCATCTTCTTGAGGCTGTACACCTCCTGGTCCGTAAACCCGCCTCTCCCCTCGCTCCTCATCTGTTGCTGGGCAGCGTTTGCCAACAGCTCCTTATCTGAGAAGTAGTCCTCCATCTTTATCCTCCACCTTTATCCCTTTTACTTTCTTAGTTCTGTGCAGAAACACTTTTATTTTGCCCACACTGTAACTTTTTTTGCCCTTTTTCTTCTTGACGCCTAGAAAAACTTGCCCCTCACTGTCTGCAGCAGAGTCCTCCTCCATCCAGGACTCTGACTCTGAGCCTCCCTGCTCCACCTCCTGTCTTGCCTTCCCCTGGCTTGCTGTCCCTCTCTTCGCCTGAGAGTCTCCTCCCATTTTATTTGACTTCCTCTTTAGATGAGGGACTCTCAACCGATCGTCCTCATCCCCCATTTCAAAATCACTTCCTTCCAGTGCTTCCTCCTCCCCAGCTACGTCGCCTGCACTCTTTTCTTGTTGTTCTGTAGCTTTCTTTCCCTCACCTGTCCCCTCCTGTCCCCCCACACCCACCTGCCTATCTTCTGGACCCTCCTCCTCCTCCTCCTCCTCCTCCCGTCCTTCCACCTTTACCTGCCTGCTTTCCAGACCCTCACCTGCCCCCCCCGTGTCTCCACGCTCACCTGGCTGTGCTGTCGACCTCCACCTGTTCCCTCCTGTGGCTCCACATTCCCCTGTCTTCCTCCCCCCTTTTTTTCCTGCCCCTCAGCTGCCCCCTCCTGTGCTCCCTTGTCCACCTGCTTTTCCTTATCCCGCCCCTCACCTGTCTCCTCCTGTGCCCCCACCTTCACCTGTTTCTTCCCTTTTCCTTCTTGCCCTCCACCTGTCTCCTCCTGTGCCCCCACCTTCACCTGTCTTTCCCCTACCTCCTTTTGGCCCTCACCTGTCTCCCCCTGTGCCCCCTCCTTCACCTGTTCTCCCCCTTCTTGACCCCCAACTGCCCCCTCCTGTGCCCCCACCTTCGCCTGCTTTTCCCCTTTCTTACCCTCACCTGCCCCCTCCTGTGCTCCCTCCTTCGCCTGTCCACCCTTCTGCCCCTCACCTGTCTCGCCGCCTGCCTTCTTCCCTGGACACGCCCTGACCTAGTGTCCCTCTCCACCGCACCCAAAGCACTTGGTGGTGTCAGTGTTGACAAACACCACATAGTCAAACTCATCCGGCCTGATTTTAAATGCTACGTTCAGCTCCGCAGCCCTGTTGTTCAACACCATCAGGACGTGTCTCCTGTGCGACACCACCTGCTTCAGCAGCGGCGACTTGCACCCCGATGGGACTTTAACCGGCAACACCACCTTCCCGTGCCTCGCCAGTTCCCTAGTGAGGGTCTTGTCTTCAATAAACGTTCGTCAGGTTCACCCTCTTCGCCGGTGTGGAGAGAGGCAGGACGGGAACAAACATTTCGTTCACCGTAACGCCGCTCGCCACCACCGCGTTCACCTTGTCCACACTATCCAGGAAGATGACCACCGCGCTGTTCATCCGCGCTGCGGACACAACGCTGCTGTAGCCGACAGCCTTCCCCACTGCCAGGCTGCAGTCCTCCACCCAGACGGAGGAAGACACGGGCAACTTAATGCCGTGCTTCCTCGTTAGCTTGGTGAGGTCCGACATGGCTGCGGACCCGCACCACCAACACCACCCGCTGTGTACACACCCTCCAACCAGTAGAGACAAAAACTAACACCGTCACCAACAAATAGTTATAAACATACAATTGATAGAAAAGTTAGAGAGAAACTCACTCACTCCACCAAACACTCGCACGCTCCGCTCGCTCACACCTTCAACCACTCAGAGAGAGAGAGAGAGAGAGAGACAGACACAGAGAGACAGAGAGACAGAGAGACAGAGACCGAGAGAGTGATACAGAGAGAGACAGAGGGACAGAGACCGAGAGAGTGATACAGAGAGAGACAGACACAGAGAGACAGAGAGACAGAGACAGAGAGTGAGACAGAGAGAGAGACAGAGAGACAGAGACAGAGAGTGAGACAGAGAGAAAGAGAGAGACAGACAGAGAGAGAGAGAGACAGACACAGAGAGACAGAGAGAGAGAGTGAGACAGAGAGAGAGAGACAGTGAGAGAGACAGACAGAGAGACAGACAGAGAGATTTGGTGAGAAGCTGAATGTTAAACATATTTTCATCCCTTGTTCCAGATATTTATATTGAGTCAAATTTTTCCATCTAGCAGTGCTGCTGCTCACAGGCTGTCAAGGTGACTCAACACACACACACACACACCAGTTGGAACACCTCAGTAATGTAAAGCATGTTCTTCAGTTGACTGAGTGACTAATGTGACTCAGGGTTATTCCACTGAAATGATCACAAACCACA
This sequence comes from Zeus faber, assembly GCF_960531495.2. Taxonomy (NCBI): domain Eukaryota; kingdom Metazoa; phylum Chordata; class Actinopteri; order Zeiformes; family Zeidae; genus Zeus; species Zeus faber. The sequence goes on along the minus strand of NC_137190.1, from coordinate 1,783,145 downwards.
TGGAACTGGAGACAGTTTTTCTGTCAGTATTAGTATTATTCAGTAAAACGCAGTATAACGCAGTATTACTCAGCGCCAAAATGTAAGTCACAAAAACTGCAGAATTATCTAATATTTCAAGTGGAACAGTCAAAAATTAGAACACCATTTGCCAAACATGAGGTGAGGTGGAGGCAGTGACTCCATCAGACTCTGAAGGTGTCCTGTGGTATCTGGCACCAAGACGTTAGCAGCAGATCCTTTAAGTCCTGGAAGTTGGAGGTGGGGCCCCCATGGATCAGGCTTGTTGTTCCAGCACATCCCACAGATGCTCCGTCGGATCGGACCCTGACCCCACCCATTCACATGATGTAGAAGAAAAGGTGATTCATCAGACCTCCACCTTCTTCCATTGCTCCATGGTCCAGTTGTGACGCTCACGTGTCCATTGTAGGTGCTTTCAGGGGTGGACAGGGGTCAGCATGGACACTGTGAGCTCCCATACGCAGCAAGCTGCCATGCACTGTGTGCTCTACACCTTTCTATCATAGCAACATCCACTTTTTCACCACTTTGTGCTGCAGTAGTTCTTCTGTGGCATCGAACCAGACGGACTAGACTTGACTCCCCACGTGCATCAATGAGCCTTGGGCCCCGTGACCCTGTGGCCGGTTCAGCGCTCGTCCTTCCTTGGACACTTTTGGTAGTAACCACTGCACAGCGGGAACAGCCACAAGACCTGTGCTTGTGGAGATGCTCTGACCCAGTCGTCCAGCATCACAATGTGCTCCTTGTCAAAGTGGCTCAGATCCTTACGCTGCTTCAACACATCAACTTCAACAACTGACTCTTCACCTGCTGCATCATATATATATCATATATAACACTATATATATAATAATAATATATAACAGTGTATATATAATAATAATATATAACAGTATATATGCATAATTGGACTGGATACGTCAGCTCACTCTCTCTTCCCCGCCAGCAGGGTTTTGGGTTCTATTAGACTTTCTTTACACCTTACATTTTGCCTACACTACACTTTTATACACCCATGCTCCTCGCACCACCTCTCGGAGCTCCACAGTACTTAGGGCCCCGGGACGTGGGCCTGGTAGTGCCCCCTTCCGGAGCACTTCATCACGGTGGCCCCCGAGTCGCAGGCCTCCCTCATGTTGACAACAACCCCCCCGGCCAGGGCAGACACGCAGGCCTTCCCAGTGCCTCCACGGCCCTGCTGGGCCCTCTTCTCGTCAGGGCTGAAGATGTTCAACAATCGCCCGTAAATGTATCTGTCATGGAGGGAGCGCTTCCGCAGCGCCACAGGGGGATTGAATCTCCAACCCAGCGACGGGTTAAACCCGCTCACCAAATGGCTCACTGGGGAGCTGCTGGATTATGTCGAGAAGGTCAGAGCAGTTCACGTCAACTACCCAACGGCCGGAGTGGACATGGCGTGGCAACGGTTGAATTAATTTCATGGCTCACCAGAGGCCATCGAGCGGTCACTCTTTGCAAGGCTAGCACCTTGACTTGTGGCACGGTGGCGCAGTGCATTGCACTGCTGCCTCACAGCAAGAAGGTCCTGGGTTCGATTCCCGCCTGGGGCGCTGTTGGCACCGTGCTCCGGTGGGTTATCTCCCAAACAGGAGCCTTTCTGTGTGGAGTTTGCATGTTCTCCCCGTGCTCACATGGGGTTTCCTCCACCTCACGTCAGTAAGGACCCCCACCCAAAACATGCACCCATCATGGTCTGACCAGCAATGGACAATTATCACCTGGTCCCCGGGCGCGTCCACGTATGCTGCCCACTGCTCCTGGCTGTGCCCCCGGAGGAAGGACAAGCCAGGATGGTTCAAAAGCAGAGAATCCATTTCACCGGCCACCATCAAAAGCATGTGTGTGTGCAAGCATGTGTTGTAGTGTGGTGTGTTGCGTGACTAATAAAGACTGTTTCTTCTTCTTTCTTCCCGGAGATCCAGGATAGGGACTTCAGGCAGTTGGGGCACGTCGCAGACCGGCTCTGTGAAATAGAGTCGCTCCGGCATCAGAGGCACATGGCTGGCCTCAGCTTCCTCGACTCAGCAAAAGGGAGGTGACCCATGGCAAAGAAACTCCCATGCAACCCCCAAGAGGCATGGACCATCCAAGGCACAGACTACAAATGGACGCACAATGTGTCATACCCGCCTTTCTCTTTCTTCGTGGTAAGGCAAGCGGAATTGCGTTTGGACCCCGGTTTTCCCCTCTGGGATACTAGGGCCACAGCCCCCAAGGCTGAACATTGTATATATACTGTGTATATACGGTATGTAGTGGCAATCGAACAACAACAAAAAGCCACTTGAAGGAATTTGCTGAATTTCCAGTCAGTGTTGTTGCAAAAAATGAGATCTGCCATGGACTATGTGTTTGAAAATGTATACATAGATTAAAGAACACCTACAATAGCTGGGTGTACTACCTGAATGAGATATTATATATATTTATATATATATATATATATATATATATATGCAGCAATCTGAGAAACTTAAAGATTTCTTCAACCTCATAAACTATGTTTTGTACACTAGCGAACAGTGCATTGTGTCTGGACCACTTCCCTCCCCCTGTTTTGGCGATTATTAAGCTGATGACTGCTGGCACCTGCACATCTGGCTGAAGGGCTCATGCTGCAACAGAGGCATCCCCTACGTGGACAACTTCACCTCCTTGTACAATAGGACGGATCTTTTTAAGGACGATCGCCTCCATCCAAACCATGCAGGATCTCGTCTCTTATCTTTGAACATTGGACTCACTGTGCTCAATGCATTCGCCACCTGACGCTCAGTGAGTCCATGTCCCAATCATCACAATCCCACTCCTGCACTATACACTATTCCTGTGATCATCAACAATAGACATAATCCTCATAAACACCAACAGCGTTTTTCTTGCACAAGTTATTATAAGCCTGAAATGATGATATAATAATTACATTTACATTACATTACATTTAGTCATTTAGCAGACGCTTTTATCCAAAGCGACTTACAATTATTCAAACACCGACGGACGCAGCCATCAGGAGCAATTAGGGGTTAAGTGTCTTGCTCAAGGACACTACAGCCTGCTAGCAGGAGGAGCCTGGGATCCAACCAGCAACCTTTAGATCACTAGACCACCAGCTCTACCCCCTGAGCTACCATCTCCTGAGCTACCAATAATAATAACACCAAATCACCAAACAAGTTTCAGGTTGCCAGTGTGTATACTGTATATATACAGTATACTGTAAGCCGTCTTGTGACTCTGGGCAAGTTTTATTTAACCCACACACTTTTAAATCCAGAAATGGCCTGAGGTTGATGCATTTAAACGTCAGAAGTCTATGCAAACAATTGAAATACATCACCTGAGAACTTCTGTATCACAGACTGACCGGGACATCCTGGTTCTGACAGAATCCTGGCTCAAGCAGAGTATACATAATACTGAGGTTTCCTACATAACCATCATTTGTACAGAAGAGAAAGTTGGAAGAGCGGATGGTGTCGTCATTTATGTGAAGTCATGTTGGTCTGTTGCTGTTTTAATGGCTGTCACATAACCCCCGTTCCTTCAAATGTATTGCTCTGAAAGTTAACCTATCGATAAAAAATTCAGTTGATGCGGTGGGTGTTTACAGACCACCCTCAGCTGTTCTAGTGCAGTGAATAAATGATCAGACTTACTTGCTCAGTACAATAACTCAGAGATGATGCTTTGAGGTGACTTTAACCTTTCAACTGGTTGACGAACGGTTCAAACACTTTAAAAGAGATGTGTGACAACCTCAATCTGTCCCAGCTGATCGATGGTCTGATCAGACCTCAGTTGAAGGGCCATTCAACATCAACATTAATACTGATTCTGTCCAATAAGAAGGACAAAATGACCGCCTCTGGAGCTTTTGCACTCGGCATTCGTGAGCACTGTCCTCTAACCTGTGTTAGATGAAGCTCAAAGATTGTAATCAAAAGAAATTTAAAAACTAGGTGACCTCAGTTACCTTGCTGACAGTGATATACATCAAATCTGAAATACCAGATGTAGAAGTGTCCTGGGAATATTTGACAAAGTCATAACTCACTATGACTGATAAATATGCACCTTTTAAAAAGCTTAGGGTTAAAGACAGATCAAGCCCCTGGTTCTCCACAGAACCATCAATGATGTTCAAGACGAGGGACAAAGCCTGGGCTCTAGCAAAGGCGGAGAAGCAACCCACTGGCTTAATAAATGCACATCCTCCTTGAGAAAAAGCCAATGGAAAGCAGTAAACAGAAACAAAAACAAATCCTTGAAACGGTTCCTTCTCTTGAATGACTGCTTGATAACCAAGACAGAGATCTGCCTTCAACACACATCCAACTCCCGCTGGACGTCTGTAAGAGGTGGTCAACTCAGGCTCCTTGGTCCCTCCTTAAAGCCTAGCTCTCAGTTCACCCTACAAGCCTCCACGTCCTCTGTTGTCAAGGAGCCACTTCAATCCATCCAATGCAGGAAAGCAACTGGAGAGGATGAACTACACCCTTATTTTCTAAAGCTCTGTGCCCCATTTATAACTGAACTAATGACATTTATTTTTCATCTTTCTATCTCTACTGGAGTTGTCCCTTTGGTTTGGAAATCTGCTCATGTAGTCCTGTTGCATAAGGGTGGTGATAAAAATGACCTGAATAGCTATCGACCATTAGTTAATAATGATCTCAAATCAATCCCCGAAGGAACTGTGTGTTAAGCCCACACCAACCTGGTTTGGGAGTTAAACATGGTACGACCCTTGCTACCACCTGGTTTCTGCTGTTGACCAAGAGAAATATTGTGCTGCCCTGTTTGTCCATCTATGGAAAGCATTCAACAGCGTTGACCACGCCCTGCTCCCACAGAGGCTTTGTGATATTGGTTTTGACTATAAATCCTAGCAATGGTTTCAGGACAACCTGTCTCATAGGCAGCAACGTGTGATTTGGGGAAATGACAGCTCAGTATTTTTGCCGCTGTCAAAAGGCGTTCCACAAGGTTCGATATTGGGTCCCACCTTGTTCACAATTCATATCAAGAATATAACATCCTTTATAACAAATTGCAATTCCCATCTTTATGAGGATGATACAGTTCTGTATTGCTTTGCTGATGCTGCACACCTAGACAATGAAATCCTACAACAAGCCTTTTCAAATTTAAATTTTAAATAAATATTCAACTCGCTCAGGGATTAAAAAAAAAAGTGCTTTTAGCTTCTGTGCTCCACACACTTGAAACAGTTTACAACACAAATTGAAACTGGACACAATTATACCTACGGCTCGATTCTGGTCCATGATTGCAAAGTGCTCCGCCCATGAACAGTGTTTGACCGTGTTCTGTTGCTGTTTGTGTTTGCTCTCTCATTGGTTGTTTGTGTGTATTTAACCAGTTATTCAGATGTACAATTTATTCTGAGTACTCTTGTCATCATTGTAAATGGCGGCGTGCGCTCAAGGATTTTTCATAAATAAATAAAGGTTGAATGATATAAAAAACAAGCTCGTAACTGTGAAACAGAACAAAAAACAGGCGAGGACATGCCAAAACCCCAGCCCAGAAGCACACGCATGCACAGCTGACAAACTCTGTTGCTTCCCACATCCCAACTCTCCAGGTGTTCACCTGTGACTCCTCTGTCGGCTTCCTACCACTGTGATGACCTGCCTACGCCCTCTGCTGGGCAGGTGGAGTAGCAACAGACAAATGCACACAACTTACCACACACAACATATTGGCTAACACAGTATACTCTGCATAGATACAGTATATACAGTGTATATACTGTATCTATACACTGTATATATAGTATATGTACAGTGTATATACTGTATATACAGTATACATACAGTGTATATACTGTTTATGTACAGTATACTGTTAACATACAGTATATACACTGTACATATATGCAATATATATACAGTGTATATACTGTGTATATATACAGTATATACACACTATATATGCTGTATGTATATACTGTATACATACAGTATACTGTATATATACACAGTATACTTACTGTATATACATAATTTATATATATATATATATATATATATATATCTATATATATATATATCAAACCGTTTTACACGTGTTCTTTTTTGTTTATACAAACGCATTTAAAACAACAAAATAATAAATATGTACGATTCCTTCGAGGACCGCCATTGAGCCGCGAACCACACATTGGGAACCCCAGCATTACGACGCAAACCTTGCCGTAAGAACCTCTGAACCCCGATCAGTAGCACCAAGGACCAGGACTCACCCTCCCCGGGTCCGCCACACCGTCCCGGGTCCCCAGGCTCTCGGTCCGCCGCCCCGGCTCCGGGCCCCGTGGCCCCGGGCTCACAGTCCGCCCCGGAGCCGTAGTCCTGCGGAGCGGAGCCCAGCAGCCGCTCCGCCTCCATCCGGGAAGAGAAGCGGGAGAATCGGCTTCAACACGGGCTGGAGGTCCGGGAGGAGACGGGGGTCTGCGGGGAGACACCGAGACCCTGCCGGGTTAGACCATGAAGGAGCTGGAGCCGCTGAGGACTGATGTTCCTCCAGTTCCAGAGGGAAACCAGAAGAGGAAATAAACGTGTTTTTAGGAAACTCCCTGAGCTCCTCCTCCTGGTCAGCTCTACACCCACTGCACTGCTCCACCTGCACAACCCACACATGCACCAAGTTTGTCAAGTAAATAAACACATTCATTGAATTTGTAAATTAAATAAACACATGCATTAAGTTTGTAAAGGTAATAAACACATTCATTGAATTTGTGAATTAAATAAACACATGCATTAAGTTTGCAAAGGAAATAAACACATGAATTAAGTCTGTAAAGGAAATAAACACATGCACCAAGTTTGTAAAGGAAATAAACACATGCACCAAGTTTGTAAAGGAAATAAACACATGCACCAAGTTTGTAAAGGTAATAAACACATTAATTGAATTTGTAAATTAAATAAACACATGCATGAAGTTTGTAAAGGTAATAAACACATTAATTGAATTTGTAAATTAAATAAACACATGCATTAAGTTTGTAAAGGAAATAAACACATTCATTACGTTTGCAAAGGAAATAAACACATGTATTAAGTTTGCAAAGGAAATAAACACATGCAGCAAGTTTGTAAAGGAAATAAACACATGCAGCAAGTTTGTAAAGGAAATAAATACATTCATTGAATTTGTAAAGGAAATAAACACATGTATTAATTTTGCAAAGGAAATAAACACATGCACCAAGTTTGTGAAGGAAATAAACTCATTAATTGAATTTGTAAATTAAAAAAACACATGCATTAAGTTTGTAAAGGTAATAAACACATTCATTGAATTTGTGAATTAAATAAACACATGCATTAAGTTTGCAAAGGAAATAAACACATGAATTAAGTCTGTAAAGGAAATAAACACATGCACCAAGTTTGTAAAGGAAATAAACACATGCACCAAGTTTGTAAAGGAAATAAACACATGCACCAAGTTTGTAAAGGTAATAAACACATTAATTGAATTTGTAAATTAAATAAACACATGCATGAAGTTTGTAAAGGTAATAAACACATTAATTGAATTTGTAAATTAAATAAACACATGCATTAAGTTTGTAAAGGAAATAAACACATTCATTACGTTTGCAAAGGAAATAAACACATGTATTAAGTTTGCAAAGGAAATAAACACATGCAGCAAGTTTGTAAAGGAAATAAACACATGCAGCAAGTTTGTAAAGGAAATAAACACATGCACCAAGTTTGTAAAGGAAATAAACACATAAACCACGTTTGTAAAGGAAATAAACACATGCACCAAGTTTGTAAAGGAAATAAACACATGTATTAAGTTTGTAAAGGAAATAAATACATTCATTGAATTTGTAAAGGAAATAAACACATGTATTCATTTTGCAAAGGAAATAAACACATGCACCAAGTTTGTGAAGGAAATAAACTCATTAATTGAATTTGTAAATTAAAAAAACACATGCATTAAGTTTGTAAAGGAAATAAACACATGCACCAAGTTTGTAAAGGAAATAAACACATGTATTGATTTTGCAAAGGAAATAAACACATGTGTTACGTTTGTAAAGGAATTGAACACGTGCATTGGATCTGTAAGGGAAATAAACACATGTATTCAGTTTGTAAAGGAAATTAACACATGCATAGAATTGTTAAATAAAGGGGTGAATATAACTTTTAAAAGGGAAGGAAATCTATCTGTTTTGACCAGATGCAAAGCTGAAAATGAAATGATGGAAAGCACTAAATCCTATTTCTCAAGCATTTTTCTATTTTCCCAATTATTTTTAATCATTGCTTGACATTACTGCATTGTGTCATTTAGCAGAGGGCTTTGTCCAAAGCCACTTACATGAATGGTATGGGGGAAGGCGACATACAAAACAAGGTGATAGTAACCTGTAACAAGGGGAAAAACACAGTAAAATGGGTTTGTTCAATGGGAGTGATTTTTATTTGAGCTATTTAATCTTTTATTGATGTGCTTGCCATTATTACTGATTCTTTATTTTGAAGGTCCTTGAATGTTGAAGCTGTGAAGCAATAAAGAAAGGACACATTAGACACACTGACCATGGCAAAGCCCTCCTCCCTTATTTACTGTAGAATCGCACCCAGTAACACGGCGGGGGTGGGTGTTCCAAGTGACCCAACCACACCTTTAACCCATTTTCCTACTTCCGTGAGTTATTAAACACTGTTATTTTCAAGGGGATGAAAAACAGATCCACACTCTTTGACAAAAGAAATGCAAAGGCACAAAGTGCTACTGAATGAAGTAAAAAGTCTGATGTACCCAAACCAGGTCATCAAACATTAACAGTAAAACCTCTATAGTCAGGTCAACGACTATTCAATGACTGTTAACATGTAATCTGCTATTAACATGTCATCTTAATGTTAATATTCATAGAAGTGCAAACTGTCCACTTCCCGTCTTTCCGCTCAAAAAAGACACTTCCATAAGTACAGAAAATGTTTATTAATGTTTAGTCAAATGACAGTTATTTTATATCAGACAAGGAGACAAAGTTCACGCTTTAATGGAAAGTTGTTTATTTAAAGTAAATGTGAATCAGTTCTAATGAACCATTTGAGGTTTGATCGTTGGTGAAGCATGGGAATGAACGCTCTGATGGAAGTCCTGCATGACACTCCAGTGGATGGACACTCTGCTGGACGGATGCTCTGCTGGACGGATGCTCTGCTGTCTAGGCGTCTCCTTTCTCCATCTGAGACACCTGGACAGAAAACAGTCATAGGTCATGACCCCACAGTGGAAACCACACAGGAAAATGAAGCAATTCTTTCCTGAAGAGACACTAACCAACCTGTACTCAGAACATCAGGACCTCAGTCAACCACAAAGTTTTGAACATAAAAATATGACATTTTGTAGTGGGGTGTGTGGGGTGGGGTTAACATGAAGGCCCAGATAAATGAGCCCAGATGGACGAACCTGGTGGTCGATGCAGTGGAACTGCCAGCTCCAGCCGGCATTGTAGAGGAAAGGTCGGAGGTCGAATCGGTTGTCGTCGGGGCTGTAGCTCTCGGCGTGGTAGGACGGCGTCGCCGTGGTCATCTTGTGGCGGTTCACAGAGTACATCCTGAAGAAAAGCTTCACCTTGGACGCCACCTGCAGGAGAGGACACACGCAAGATCATATCGACAAATCCAGGGACGACACGGTCTCCCAGGTGCTCACCACGCTCACACACATGGATGACAGGAAGGGGCATCACCGACGGTTCAGCTTTCAACACCATAGTCCCAGCAGACTGGCTGCCAAGCTGAAGGAGCTAGGACCGAGTACTCCGCTGTGTGCCTGGATCCTGGACTTTCTCACAGCCCACCCCCAGGTGGTTAGGGTGGGGAGGCACATGTCCAGCTCCAACACCATCATCATCACTGCCTGCTTTGGGAACTGTACTGCTCAGGACAGGAGGCCCTGCAGAGGGTGGTGCGTTCAGCCGAACGTACCACTGGAGCTACCCTCCCCTCCCTGCAGGACTTATACACCAGGAGGCGTAGTAGCAGAGCTGCAGGATCATGAAGGATCCTCACCACCCCAACAACGGACTGTTCCAGCTGCTGCGTCAGGCAAGCGCCTCCGCAGCCACACAGCGAGAACAGAGACTGAGATGGAGTTTCTACATCAAGACATAAGAACTGTCAATGCTGACCTCACCAGGGGTCCTCACTGAGCCACGCACATAGGCTCCACTACCTTACTGTACTGTATGTAGCATACTGTACTGCATACTGTATCACTGTACTGCATTCTGTACTGTTACTGTATTGTGTCATACTGTTGTATACTGTGCTGTATAACCCAACACACATCACCTCACTTTATTCACATGCCACTTTAATGCACATATCTGTATATACATAATAGTCTATTCCTCTTATTTTTATTTTGAATTCCTGTTCAGTATATTACCTTTTTACTCTTATTTTATTCTATTTACTAACTGAATTACTTTTTAGGAATCAGTTAGTTTAGTTAGTTAATTCATCTAGCTATTGTGTCAGTTAGAACATATTGTTCATAATCTCTGGGTGCGTTGCAAAGACATTTCTCTACATATACAGTATGTATGAACATATGCATATGTATGTGACAAATAAACATCTTGAGTCTTGTAATTAATATCCCGTTAACTGCAGAGCTACAGGGTGGAGAAGAGCAGTTCAACAGAGTGAGTGATCAACACATTGTTCTTGCTTGGAGAGCTACCTATCTTTAAATGCATTCAATCCAGTCACTTCAGACTTTTGGGAAATTCTGTGAAACTAGAGAAATACACCTTCTGGCGGGCATGTCAAAAGGTGAGTTATTTAAATGACAAAAGAAACTGGAGCATCCTTTCAAATTTAAAAGTTTAGGATCTGTGTAAGTTTTGGGTTCAGTCAATCTTTTTCCTTTTTTGACTCCTGTCGTCTAAATCTGCCCACGCATCATGGAAAACTGCACGTCTGGAACTGCACCACCAGATGCATGAAGCTGTGCTTCTGTCACATGGTTCCCACAAACTGTGTCGTGGCACCGGTGTGTCCCAGGTCCCAGATCACAGGGATGAAGGACCTGCGAGTCCAGAGCCAGAACAATGTCCTGCGTGTAGACCAACCTGCGAGGGAGACAGGTTGTCCCTCCAGGCCTGGAGCAGCTTGCAGAACATGCTGTAGGGGCCGCACTTGGAGATCTTCCTCAGGCGACCAATCAGGGAGAGCTCTGAGTAGGTCATCCCCATGTCGGCCTGGGACCCAAGGAGAGAGAAAATAAAACTAGAAAGCTTTGACTCTTAGTGGCGGTGTGTATTTCTTAATTTTCACTCCCTCATCCTCATCCTCACCTCATCAGTCTGCGACACCCGTCCTTCCACCAGCGGCTCCAGTTCCGCTGTGGGCGGAGCCTCCAGGATGCTGTAGCAAAACGCTCGGGTCACTTTTCATGCATTTTACTTTTTGTACGAAGCCACATGACCATGTTACCTCCATGAAGAGTCACCGCAGGGAGTGACGTCCATGTTGGTTTAAAAACGGCTGCTGGCAAAGTCCTCATCACATTGTCTGTCAGTCTTAATCGATTTAAACTTGGTTGTGCAGAATTCATTGTGTGCTGATGGAGTTTTACGGGAACAATATTGACTGAATTCAAACAGTCATTACAAAGAACAAAGACAATTCTGTGACAGTTACTGACGAGCGGACTTTTCTGCTGTTTAAAACCAGATTAACAGCTACAACTATTGTTTTCAATCAAAAAGTATACATTTACTTTTGAATTAGTTGGAGATTATTATTATATTATATACTATATTTTTAAATCAACTATCTATTGGTATTGTCAAAGTATATATTTGGCAAAAGCACAGTTTTTAAAAGACATGCTTTGTGATTAATCTGTTTAAGTTGATGAAGTACGTTTTAATTACATTTTATGATTCATCAGGATCATATCACATATTGGGATATTTTCAGCCAAGATTACTGTGATAAATATCAATGTTGTGTATTGCTGCATGCCTGTACAGCTGACCCCCCTGCTCCCTTACCCCCGCAGCGCAGGAAGCTGCAGCTGCTCCTCGCTGTAGCGCAGGAAGCTCTTCAGGTCGGTTTTGCTGATTCCTCCGATGGGGTTGATGTCGGCGCTGGAGCAGTCGTACTTGGTGAAGTATCCGGTCAGACTGAAAGGGGGGGGCTTATCTTACGGTTTGAAATTGTACAGTTTTACATATCAACCAATCAGTTGCTAATCCTGGAAAATAAATCCACTCATCTAAATAAAGATAGTAAATTATTTCATTTCCAGTCGTACCTCTCGTCCACGTTGGCTGAGCCGAGCACCAGCAGACCGCCCGGTCTCCCCCGCGACCAGAGACTCAGCTGGGCCAAGAGGTAGGCCAGGACCATCCTGACCCGGGCCTGAGGGGGTGGACACACACACACACACACACACACACACACACACACACACACACACACACACACACACACACACACACACACACACACACACACACACACACACACACACACACACACACACACACACACACACTTTTGACCGGGAAAATCTGTTGAGGTTCGACATATTTAAATCTCTCCAGTCATAATGTCCGGTGAAAATAATTCCCTCCAAGCACAATTTTAATTAGTGCTGGGTGGAGGATTTTGATTTTGAAATTCTGCAAATCTGTTCACTTCCGCCCTCGGCAAGTTGCAACGGGAGGCCATCAGTTTGGACGATCTAAAGCTGATCTGAAAGCTTCACCCCTGACCAATCACATTTGTCGATATAGAGCTAAGCCTAAGCATGTAAATGTCTGCTAAATTTCTAAATGTAAGCCCCGCCCCCTCCCTCAAGGACAGGCTGCGCTGGTAAAACACAGGAGACACATATGGAGCAGAGACGGAGCCGCAGCATCTCGAACTGAGGAGAAACAGGAAGATGGTGTATCCTTGGGACGCATACGTCCATAGTTTGGTGTTTATTTTATACTTAAGTTCCAACCCAAAGCAGACGGTAAATATTCATTGTGTAAAATATGTCGACGCGACGTCCCGACGAAGATGGACAACACCACAAACTTTATTATTTATTTCGACCTACTTGGCATATTTATTTTCTTTTTGGTTTGATCAAAATATTATTTTAGTGAAATGTTAATTCAAGCGGCTGCACTTGTTACTTATTGTTCACGAATGGAAATTATTTGATTTCAAGTAAAAATATTTGTAATTTTTATTTATTTTTAAAACTGCGTTTACTGACGGTACTTATTTTAGTTTCAATATTCAATAAAAAATTTAAAATTATAGTTCACTGTTACATACATCCACATGCCTTGATGATGTCATTCTCTATAAAACCTGCTTATCAATTGTTTTTAAGCTCAATAAACACAGATCATATTTGACCGGAATCTCTCCCATTTGTCCAGGAAATTGAAATCTTCCAGGACACGTGGGCCGGCACCAATTTGTTCAAATGGAAACTCTGACACACACGTGGTTTGCTTAGTGTGTGAACAGGAAACGATGCTGAAGGACAGAAATGAGGATAAGAGGCGGAAGTGTGAGGGACAGAGGAGGAAAAGGAGTGAGAGAGAAAGTAAGAGAAAAAGAAGAGTTTGTTTTTTAATGTTCCTTCTGTTATATCTTCATGCATAAAGCATTTTGAAATGGAAATATATTGTACCCAAAAGTTGGCCTGACAATTACAAAGAGTTTACAGTATGTATAATAACAATATTATAATCCCACTATTATTATTATTATTTTATTTTTTTATTTTTAGTAAAATCTAACAAGACTTTGGAGTTTTCTTTTGACTTTTCATTTGTCAAGAGGCACAATGTTTTGTGGATCAATTGGAAAACTATTTAAACTTAAAATGCATATATGCAACATAATGCACTGAACATAAATACCTACAGAACATATTTTATAAATACATATACCATATATAAATACACATGTCTGTACTGCACCTGTACGTTCTGCAGCGCCAGGTTCTCCCTCATGCTGCCGCCGTTGACCTGGAACTGAGGCCATTTCCCTGTCACCATGGAGAAAATACCCAGCATGCCTTTCACCGCCATGTCGATGTTGATGTTCATGTGTGTGCTGTGAAAAAAGAGATGTAAAAAAGTTTAAAAGTAATACAAGAACTGCACACATGAATAGGGATTATTATAAAGGATGGAACGTCTCGACTTTTACAACGGAAATGCTTAATGCAAGAGAGTAAATGATGTATTTTGAAATAGAATATTAATATCATCAGCCAAAAAAGTCCCCAAAGTGACAGATTCAAATATTGCCGTGCTGCACTGTCGCTGCTAAAATGTAACACTCACACTTCACTACAACAGACCCTGTTCTGATTATTTATTTTGTATATTGTTCTTAGGAGTTGTGGATTCTGTCCAGATTTTCCTTTTCTAACTAACTTTGCATACATACATAAACTACACACAACAAGCCACTCAAAGACCTAATTATTACAAATTGAATCACTCTTTCATTCATACTCCTCACCATTATTTTACATTTGCTGTCAATATGGACGGTAATATTAACAGTTTAAATTAAAAATAAAAATAAAGTAAAAATAAAAAAAAAAGAAATCCTCTATCCGTTAGCGCCCCTTGGTGTCCTGAAGTGGGTGGTGCTCCTGTGTGCAACAGGTATGATGACAATCTGAGCAACTAACACAATTTCAAGGCTTGAAGAACGTGGAGGTAGCAGCACATTCTGACACACATTTAGGTACTTCCTCTGTTTAACCACATTTATTTATTTATTCTAATTTGTTTCTCTCTTGACAACACTGTTTTTTTGCTGCTGCGAAGCCCCTTTCCTTCAGTGATTAATAAAGTGTTATCTTATAGTATGAAGATACTTTCATACAGTATATTCTCATAAACCCAATTCGAGTCATAGTTGACCTAGTTTAGTTTCTAGTTTTCTACAGTATATTATGGTGTAGTTTATTTTATTATGAGCATTTTGTCAGTTCATCCCGCCCGACCTGCCAATCTGAGCGGCCAGATCCGTGGCTCTGCTGCGTGTCTCCTTGGACGAGTTCTCGCTCGCCATGTAGCAGGTTGTGAAGATGCGAGTGCAGAGCTCCTGCGGCTGCAGGGGACGGTACGACGCATCGCCCACCACCCGGCGCACGTCCTGCAGGACCTGGACGTCTGAGGGACAGGAAGCAGGAAGTACAAGAAGGATGGTTAGTAGAGACCGGAACAATGGTCCTCTGCATGTAGCGCATCCTAATTATTAGAGTGAAGTGGGAAGCATTAAAGGCAGAGAGGTACAGAGAAGACAGGTATAGATGAATAGAGCAAGAGAGATAGAGATATAAACAGAGATAGAGACATACGTATATATATATATATATATATATATATACACACACACACACACACACACACACACACACACACACACCTCACTTAATGACAGAGTTCTGTTCCTACAACCAGGTCGTTAAGGGAATTGGTCGCGAGGACCCGTGTTCAGGGTAAGGGGGCGTGACTGGTATATATAGTATATATAGTATATATAGTATATATATTTATAGTATATATAGTGTATATAGTATATATAGTGTATATAGTATACAAAGGGCGATGAGATGCTTGGTATCGTACACAGTGTACAATACAGACTGGTCAGAGATCTGGCCGTAAGTCATTAAACAGGTAGGTTGTTAAGTCAGGAGTACCTGTACTGTAGATATCGACAGGCAGACAGACAAACAAACAGACAGACGGATCTTACTCCCGTCCTTCACAGCGTTGCAGACCAGGACACACATGCTGGAGACGATGCAGGCGCTGGAGGAGCTGTCCACGCCCCCACTGAGCGGCAGCAGGAAGCCAGCCTGGAGCAACAGAGACCTGAGAGTTATATCTTTTTCATTTGAGTGAAAGGACACTGCTAAATGCTAAGCTACACACATAGAGGCAGAAACAAACAAAAACAGCCACTCAAGTGAACGACAGCAACATAAAAAAAAAAAAAAAAGGTCGGTGCAGAATCAGCACCAGCTTTGCAGATGATAAAAGTTTAATTTCTCACTTGTCCGCTCCTCCTCAGATAGTCCCACAGCCAGCAGGCCGGGCCCAGGCTGGAGACACAACAAACAAAAATATGAGATAAAAATATGAGTAAAGAGACACAAAGTACAAAGGGAGATGAGGGGTCAGTTATGCTCTGCTGGAATTAACAGAAATTATATGATATCAATGCATGAGGTATTGGGTTATACTGTATAGGTATGAATTTAAAATTCCATGTTTGAGAATTAAATGAAGGTTCATTATGTTGAACTCTGTGTAAGACAAAGCGTGACACACAAACACATAAACTCAGCAAGAATTTAGGGAGAAATAGTCAATCACCATAAGTCTTAATATAATAAAGATTAAATACCAGCGAAAGACAACAAACAGTAAAGCTAATTAACACCCAGTATATGGAAGTGTTTTCTGCAGATTTATAAAGTTAACTTTGCAGCCAGAATATATTTAATGCTCCAATATATAAATGTTTAATACATATAAAACAATGTCTCCCGTAGTGAAATCACTCTTCTTAGATTTCTACAAAATAAGAATAGTGATCCTCGACACACTAACTACACTACAGTTACATCTCGCGTTCTGGGGTCCTGGTTCGGTTTGGTTCAGTTTGGTTGTGTTGGGCGTGTCGGACCTGATCTCCTCCTCTGGCGTGTGGAACTGCCATGTGATTGGCTGGTGAATGGGAAGGAAGACGTCTTCATCCCTAGACAAACTGAAGTCTGTTTTAACTCTGTGGCAGAGTTTGGCCTGCGACTCCTGGAACAACGACATAGAAGAGATCGATGTGAAATCAGGGAAATGCAAATAAAGAAACCAAATTAGAGGACAAAGGAAAGAAAGAAAAAAAAAAAAACTGGGATGGAAAACTTAGCGTTTTTGAAAGAGGGATTATCTGGAGATCTGTGTTCAAATTGTAAATGCATTTTACAACCGAAACAACCTTATAAAGGGACTTTCTTACATTTGATGACAATTTTTCGTCAGTCAGCACACACACACACACACACACACACACACACACACACACACACACACACACACACACACACACACACACACACACACACACACACACACACACACACACACACACACACACACACGTTTCTCAGCATCTAATAGGGCCTTGCATGCGCTCTGTGCCAGCAGCCGACAGGAAGTGGAGGCAGGAGGTGCAGCATGGCTGATGACATGATGCCTCCTCGTCCTGGTACCAGAAGCGGCTTCTGCACTGTTGACTCAAGTTGCCTCCCACTTTAAACAAGTCAAGCTGGATTCATTTATTTTCTGTTTCTTTCCTCGTCATCCCCGTCTGCTGTCCATCACTACCAGGGGGCGGAGCAAGCCAGAGAGTGCTCCCCCCACTCGGTCTCAGCAGGGTGGGGCGAGAAACCAAAACATGACTTAACCGGTTTAATGGCGTCTAAAGAGAGAGCCGTGCAGGTTAGAGACTGACTGGAGTCTGTGACCTGCTCACACAGACTGAAGTAAGACGCCCTGTCAGGAGCCCTCATGAAGATTGAGCCAGACCCTTCACAAACAGAGATTCATTTTATGGAAAAGCAAAGCAGGACACTGGGGGTCCTGGGGTTCCAAATTACTATAGATTTATCTCTGTTTATGAAAGGATGAACATTTTTTATTATTTATTGGCCATGGCATTCTCAGACTCAGGAGCCCATGGACTCAGCCATCGATGTCGCCATGATTTGTTTTTGATGGCGAAAATGAAGGTGAATTTGCTTCACAATGCGTCTAATGTAACGTGTTTCCTGGGGTTCCTCTAGTGACGACTGGAACCCCTTGAAAACACACACGGGTTCTGCTCCACACTGGGCAGCTCTACGTGTCTCCACCTGAGAGACGCCATAGTCACACTGATGTTCTGATCTCCGTCGAGGCTCGTTGTCTGAAACCTGAGAGCTTCATGTCAGAGTTCTTCTAAGTGAAGGTCAAACCGTCAGCAGCACCTGACATACATACCAACACCCACACACAGCAAACATCACGCAGAGAGGCGTGTGAGAGTTTTCATTGGAAATTAAGGACATATACGACTCCTGGGTCCAAAAAACATAATTTAAAGACTGAGCTGTTGCTAGGACGCAACCAAAACTGGATTTTCATCTGGCATTCATACTTGAAATATTTCTGAAATTACATCTTTTTAATATTACTGAGACATTTTAAAAATAATCAAATGTGAGAAGGGACGTAAACTGTATCATGCAGTCGTTTGCAGCTTTACAGTGGGAAATTCCGGGGGAAAAGTGATAAATGCTGATAAATCATCATTCTATGAGTCAGCACTGAGGAGGAAACATCAGAGTATTTCTACCTGATTCTTGGTTGTAGAATAACTGGAAAACAAAACCTGATTCTTATTATTCAAACTTCTGTACATACGGACATAACACACTCTCTACATGCAGAGTGTTTCCAGATCTGCGACATGAGCTGTCCACATTCCAACATTTCAGTGTGTTTTGATGGAGGGATGACTCAGATGGGAGTTTCCGGAGAGAGAGAGAGAGAGAGAGAGAGAGAGAGAGAGAGAGAGAGAGAGAGAGAGAGAGAGAGAGAGAGAGAGAGAGAGAGAGAGAGAGAGAGAGAGAGAGAGAGAGAGAGAGAGAGAGAGAGAGAGTTTAGATAAAATACGTAAGATAAGAAGATAGGACTTTACGGCTCCTCTGTCAGGAAAATTCAGGCGTTCAGGAGATCAGTGAGGAACATGAAGCACAGAGTGAGAAGATAAGCCCTAAAAATCACAATATAAACATTCAAAAATAAGAAATAAAAAGTAGTAAATAACTGAACCAAGACAGGTGGAGAGGTGGAGAAAGACAGATGATAGAGGTCAGATAGAGAGCGATGGAGGGACTTTCTCACCATGTGTGGCTGACAGACCTCTCCTCTGTAGCTGCGAACATCCTCAAGGTCAAGGGTTGCCGTGACGACCTCCTGCAAAACACGCACGCGCACACGCACACACACACACACACACACATACAGTAGGAAAAATAACTTAACTAAATGTGTTTGTAAAGTCCCAGTGGACCTTCCTGTCCCTGGGAACCAGACCAATGTGCAGCTCACGTTCCATTTGCTCTGCAGAATATGTCTAGCCACCCTCCCATTCAAACAGATTTCCACTCCACCTTGGCAGGGTCGGGCCGATCACAACCCTTTTTCTGATATGGGGCGGGTTTGATACACAACGATGCAGAGGAGAGCTGTTGAGACGTATTTGTAAACAAGCAAGATGGCTGCCGCTGATGTGGAACGGTCTGTTGAATCTGTTATTGTGACAGTATTTAACAAACTGGACTCTTTTTTTTAATCTAAAAAGCTTTTGTTGAAAACAAAAATGTGTTTGTCGTACTTCCCACAGAAGTTAAATTGACCAAGTCCCTCGCTCAGCGCTAAGTCGCACACAATCATTGCTCTGATTGGTTGTATGTCTAGCCAATTGCATCCAGAGACATTTTGGTCTGAGCTCGTTGGCAACACCCCTTGGAAATTGAAAATGAACAGAGAGATTCCTAGCGATGCGAGGCCACCCTATCCCTGTCAGTGTCATACCACGTCGTCCAGGGAGAACTGTGCCCCCCGGGCCACGATGTCGCCGTTGACAGCCACCATGGCACAGCCGTCGTAGTAGAGACGGTCTCCATCGCAGCCTCTCTGGTTGGAGTACAGGTAGATCCCCCCGCTCTGCAGGACACCAAGAGACAGGTTGAGTAGAGAGCAGTGCTGCCTCCTGGTTACAGCAGGTCTGTATGAGAGGTTCAAGAATGAGTGTGTGTGTGTGTGTGTGTGTTTACTCTAGGAAAGCCCTGATAACATATCATATTGGCATGCATGTTTTTTTTGTAGAATTATTGCACTTTACTGACACCTGCTGGATTGATAAGCTCATTGATATGCGTTTGTCTTACACTGTATTTGTGCCCCTGGCAAGGATGTTTTTAGTGTCAGCTGTAATGTTTTGCATTTGTTATTGTTGTCTGTTATTGCATTAGTAAAAAAAAAATTAAAAAGCAAAAAACAAACACTTTATTAGAGCTGAGTACTGTACTGATAACTGACATGAATATTGAAATTGAAATTTTCTGTCTAATTCTGATTATCATTGGAAAAGTCATATTTATTAATCAGATATTGAGATATTTATTTATTTACTTCTTTGTCTAAGCACAATCAGAAAGAACAAGGAATTATCTCCCAAATAAGAAGCAGGAACTCTGTGACACGTCACGTTACGTCAGTACTGGAATCAGGAATCAGAGCATTTTTACCAGAACAGTCCAAATACGTGCCAGTACCTTGGAGGTGGCAGACCGGACCAGCTCCACCCTATGGCTGGCCTTGCGCAGCTCATGGTAACTCGCTGAGGAGTTGGTGAAGATCTCCACTCCGTCCAGACCCATGTCGATGTGAGTGCTGAGGAGCATTATGAGAAAACATTAAAACTCTCTCAAACGGGTTTGCAAACAACTGTGTGACAAACAGTCATAATAAACTTCAATTAATAAACAATCACATCATGAACATTCAGCTTCATGTCTATCTCTTTACCGATGAGATGTAAGACTTGGACTAAGTTGAACTAGGAAGACACCCTTTCTAACTCAAATATAATAACAATGGTAACAATAATAATAATAAATATAGCTGCAGGCAGCAACACACAGGTCTAGTTTAGTTGTGCTAGATACATATTACAGATCTCTGGATTCTGTGCAATGTAGCACGAGTTACAATTTTTTTCTCTCTCTATGACTCAGAGAAGGACCGTGCATTTATTCATTCATCATCAATTCATCATTTTCAACATTATCAATGTACATAGATTCATTATTGTTGTTTGTGGTTTTTGGATCTTCTTCCATTTTGGACAGAAGATTATTCCATTCATTGTTAAATTCTTCATGCTTATTCCACTTGTTATGTACTCTCAAATATGCCAACTTTCGGCTATTTTTGGGCATCTGAAAAGATAACGAAACAAACTTTGTAATTACTTTACATAAAAATGTTAATAAATACATGTTATTTCATAAGCATAAAAATGTTTTAGTTTTAATTTGTACTTTTTTTTCTGTTAATGATCTACAATTGGAATATTCAGTTTAAGAGATGACTTGTCTATATAGTACTGCGGACATTTATGGAACTCAAACGTTAATTTGGCATTAGAATTATTAACTTGTCAATATTTAACACTTTCTGTCTTTTCATTTAAATCTGCTATGTTTAGCAGTAGGAAATTGTTTAAACATGACTTTTCTTTAAGAAAAAGTTTATTTTTTACTTTGAAACAAACTTTGGCATTGTTATAACTTACTTTGTTGTGTGTAAGTACATGTGCAGTCTCAGTGACGGCATGTGACGTTGGGTCTCGTGTGAATACATAAACCTACGTGAATACGTCATCATTGACGCATTCACGTAGGTTTATGTATTTATGGAGATTTACGATAGTAGTCAAACTTACGTCATTTTAGTGGTGACCTTTTTCCTTGGATTACAGTTTCAATAAGTTACGTTTCCATGAAATACGAAAACGTTGAGGCATTTCTGTGAGAAACGACCATATCACCGCTTCTATTTTCCCGACGGGTCACTAGACCTTGAACGCATCACTTGTACATTCGAGTGGACTCGACTCAACGTGGTCGTGAGTTTTTGTGGACTACTTTTTTCATATTTTTCCATTAATCCAGCAAAGATAAAATAATGGTGTTCCATTATTATTATTATTATTATTATTATTATTACATCATTATCTACAGAGAAAGTATCTACAGAGAAAGTATATTTAAGTACCATGAGAGTACATAAATATACACCTAAATGCATAGTTTGTAATATCGACGAAGCAGTTTGTAAGGTCCACATGTACATTCTGAATAAGAACCTGCAGATTTATAATAAATTGTATGATGACGTCATTAATCATCTTGCTGTAAATCTCATCTTGTTCATTTTGTTCATTAACAGTGGCATGTTAGTCGAGGAGGGCCCGCTGAATATTTGGGGTCAAATTTGTTCGATTTTCATGAATTTCTGCTCCGTATGCAGATCGATTTGGATGAAAGTTAACTCACGAGATGTTTGTGACATACCTGTTTAAACGGCACCTCGGGACTGGACCCTTAATAATAATAATCATCATATCTCTACCTCCTGGGGTGCCAGAGCTCTGCGCATATCTCACTGCCGATGCAGGTATCCCTGGTGGACAGAACGCAGTCTCCAAACGGAACAGTGTCCTGGAAGCACAGGGAAGTAACTAGTTACTTCTGACTTACTATAGTAAGAAATTGTACTTTTATGAGTAGATTTTAGAAACAATACTTTTACTTGGGTATATTTCAAAGGACTTAATGCTATTTTGTCTCAGTTACATTTTGCCAGACTCCTCCAGCTTTATTTTACGACACGTTTCAGTCTTAAATTTGGTTTCTTCTCTTTCCCTGCTGTTGGTTCTGTTTCTTCCTTTAACTAACGGAGCATAAATGAAGTAAATTATGATGATGTGATGATGTATATGACAGATTTCAATGTGTGAGGGTCAGACGTACCTGTCCAGTCACTTCCTGGATCATCCTGGGTAGGAAGTACTCCTCCACACACCTCAGAGGGAATGAATTAAAAAAATTAAAATATAAAATAAACACTTCACAGCATTATCCTCAAGCAAACAGCAGTCTGGCACAAAACATAGAAAATAATTATTATATTAAAAGGCAATTCAGAAAGCAATCCTCCCAAAACATTGTTGACATACTCATTTATTCAGCAAAATGAGTTTGTGCAGAATAAACCAAACAACATTTTTTCACTTTGTGTTTTAACTTGAACTGTGTTAAGTGAGGTCGGGTCTATGAACGTCCCAATATTTCATTTGACAAAATAAAAAAAAAAAAAAGGTGACATTATTTTTATACGTTTGTGAACCGTCGTGCTGGGGACAAACTGAAAACATGCTGGGGAAGTACTGGAAATGTTATAGGGACGTCACGGGGAGGGACTGGGGATGTGCTGCAGTTGTGCTGGGGACGTACAGGTGACGTCCTAGGGACGTAGTGGGGATGTACTGATGTTGTACCTTAACTGGCTCCAAGGGGAAAACCAGCGCAGCTCCCTGTAATTCCCGGAGTTGGCCATCTGCATTTTGGGTCTGATGAGTAAGATCTTCCTTTGGAAAGAAATCACAACAGGAATTGAACAGGAATACGATGAAGTAGGATCGATTCATACATGGGACTGAAAAAGTTATTTCTGTAATTCTTTTTACCAAAAACCAATACAGATTTAGATAGATTTGGGGTTGGTAAATGTAACTAAGTGTTTGTTTGTTTGTGTGTGTGTGTGTGTGAGCGTGTTTTACCTGTTCAGGAACAGTACTCGGCAGTTGTAGCGCACGTTGTGATGCATGATCGGCCTGAATGAGACAGGCAGACATTTAAGATATTTGTGTAGGATTCAGACCTCCAGCTGGTCACGACTTATCTGGATGGAGGGTTTAAATCCCTTGTAACTCCAACTGCTGCACACGCACGCACGCACGC
Organism: Zeus faber; assembly: GCF_960531495.2. Classification (NCBI taxonomy): domain Eukaryota; kingdom Metazoa; phylum Chordata; class Actinopteri; order Zeiformes; family Zeidae; genus Zeus; species Zeus faber. Next base: position 1,759,394 of record NC_137190.1, on the reverse strand, counting down.
ACACACACACGCACGCACACACACACACACACGACTGACTATTTACTGACATGCCAACATCACAGATGATGTCCTTTGTAACTGGAGACTCAAGAAGTTTCCTGAGAACCTGGAAGCTGTGGAGCAACGTGTCTGACTCGTAGAAGTGATCTGCACATCCATAGCCACTGAGAGAGAGAGAGAGAGAGAGAGAGAGAGAGAGAGAGAGAGGACACTTGACTCCTCTCATGAACTCAAATAATAAACTCTGCCACGCCTGCCTTTCCGTGACTTTTCATATCCTGTTTTATTTTTAGATTACCGTTCATCTGTCAACAAGTTCCAATTACCGTTCTAAATACAGAGCAAAACAAGTGTGGAAAGAAACGTCACACTTTAAAACGATCAAAGTACTACAGTACAAGAGAGAGACGGAGAGAGAGAGGGAGGGAAATGGAGTGAGAGAGGGAGAGTAGGAGGGAGAGAGGGGGAGGAGAGGGAGATGGAGGGAGAGAGGGGGAGGAGAGGGAGAGTAGGAGGGAGAGAGGGGGAGGAGAGGGAGATGGAGGGAGAGAGAGGGAGGGAGGGAGAGGGAGGGAGGGGGAGAAGAGGGAGATGGAGGGAGAGAGGGAGGGAGGGAGAGGGAGAGAGGGGGAGGAGAGGGAGATGGAGGGAGAGAGAGGGAGGGAGGGAGAGGGAGAGAGGGGGAGGAGAGGGAGATGGAGGGAGAGAGAGGGAGGGAGGGAGAGGGAGGGAGGGGGAGGAGAGGGAGATGGAGGGAGAGAGGGAGGGAGGGAGAGGGAGAGAGGGGGAGGAGAGGGAGATGGAGGGAGAGAGAGGGAGGGAGGGAGAGGGAGGGAGGGGGAGGAGAGGGAGAGAGAGGGAGAGAGAAATGACCAAGAAGAATGAACAACAGGAAGCGAGTGAAGATGGACAGAACGGTGAGAGAAGTTAAATTCTGAGCGACGGTACATTTCATTAAAAGCTTCTTGATTAAAAACAGTTAAAGGTATTCTTCAAATGCTTTGTAAGCTGGGTGTAAAAAAAAAGAAATTAATTTAATGGTTTTCTCTCCCTCTGTTTTGGAATAACTAATCAGATAGAGAAGCATATTTCCTCTAAATATATAATCAATACAATAAACATATAATGACAATAAATTCATATTACTATATAATTATGTCACAACTCTAACTTAATTTCTTGCTCTCAGTTCACATTGTTCTTCCTTGAATCTTTTTGATTCAAGATTCAAGAGGTTTATTTGTCACATACATATGTTCATACAGACATTTCACTGCATATATCAGATGAAGTGAAATGTCTTTGCAAAGCACCCAGAGATTATGCACAATTAGTTCTAAACTGAACATAATAGCTACCTAATTTGTACCTAACTAACTGACTGAAAATAACTCATTCCTAAAACATAACGCACTTAGTAAATGTAATAATATAAAATAAAATAAAATCGGACTCAACATACATGATTCTGAAAATGACATGCACTACGCCCTGGAAGGTTTTATCACCCACCATACCAATATGACAGAGGACATCTTATTCCCAACGTATTCATCAATAACCAAAGCATCAGTGTTTCTCATCTCACCAGATTTCCAGCTCTGGTCCCAGTCTGTACTTGGCTCCTTGACTCTTGGAAACTTCAATACCTGCACGGAAACCACAAGACGGTTGATTCATCTGTTCAATTATTCAAAGTTTATTATTGCTCAACATACTTTACAAAATAGAATAAAATAAAATAATTACAGGTATAAAAGTAAATGTTGTACACGATAAAAGCTAATCTGCACATTGCAGATGTAAATTCCATTATAATCCCACAATAAACGAGAAAGCAATGATATTGAAACACTTGAAAATGTGTTTAATAAAGTTGTTTTGGAAGTTGGAGTTGAAATGTTTTATTTTTTAAATGTTTTTAACATTCTCTGCTTCATTCTACTCACTGTTTAATATCCTCTCCAAGTTTCCATGAAAGTCCAGAGCCCACTGGTTCAAGGAGCACGTAGCCACGGTGACTGTCCTGCCCATGGCGGTACACAGCTGCGCTTAAAACGATGAAAAAGGAATTAAAATGAGGATATTACATGTACACGCTGCTCCACGTGTTAATGTCCCAGTTTGACACAGAAACAAAACAAACCAACGTCGCTGCACTTTAACCAGAACAAGCCGCTTCCTGGTGTTGAAAGAGACATGCGCAGTGAGCGACCAGTAGAGAAGTGACTGTAGTCACATATAATTATATGTATAAATCAACTTCAATATAATAATTTACACATTTTGTGGAAGATAATACACTTGTGAATGCAAAAAAAAACAGAACAAAATATATGTACATAAGATTATAGTTTTGCTGCAGGTTCCCTGCAATTCCTACACGGACCGCTAGGGGGGCTGGATGCTGGGGCAGGGCCTGCTCATATGTGTTATGATGATGTAGAGTGTTCAAGATTCAAGATTCAAGATTTTTTATTTGTCACATACATATACATACTTCCATACATATATGCAGTGAAATGTAATTAGTAGTTAAGTCATGTGAGGGGCAGGGTTGAGGATGTGGAGCTTTTCATTGGGAGGGACAAGGATGGACAGGATGAAGAAGGAGGACGTTAGAGGGACAGCTCAGGTTGGACAGTTTGGTGGAACAGTGTGAGAGGCCAGATTGAGATGGTTTGGACACGTGTGGAGGAGAGATGAGAGTTACGTTGGGAGGAGGAGGCTGAGGGTGGAGCTGCCAGGCAAGAGGAAAAGAGGAAGCCAAAGAGAAGCTTGATGGAGGTGCTGAGGGAGGACATGCAGGCGGGTGGTGTCAGGGAGGAGGATGCACAGAACTGAAGGTGTTGGAGGCAGATGATCCGCTGTGGCCCCCCCTAATGGGAGCAGCCCAGAGAGGAAGAAGAAGAAGAAGTAATGTATTATAATAAATTATAATACACACATTTATATATAATATAAATAATCAACTAAATATTACATATTTTATATTTTTTTCTTCCGTCTTCGTATCACACAAACCATATGATATGTTTGCATATCACTGAAATGTATGCATCTCTGTAACATGCACATTGTATATTGATGCATCCAAATCCATTACATTTCACTGCATATATGTATGGAAGTATGTATATGTATGTGACAAATAAAAATCTTGAATCTTGAATCACAGAATTGTAAAAACAAAGAGAAATAAAAATAAACACCAGGAAAACTCCATTGGGTAAAATTGGAGAAAAAAAAAGATGATTACAATTATTATTTTTTGTTTGAATGCAAATAGCAACAGGATTAGTGGAAGTTGACTTTGTTTACTATATGAGTGTTTCCTTGAATAAAGTAGGACAGCTTTGTGCTTCTAGACACGGAGGCTCTGCCATGTTGCACCTCAGGGCGCAGCAGCGCACCCCATCAGGCGCTGGTGGCTCCAGTCCGAAAAGCCAATCAGAGAGCAGAGACACGCCAGGGGACCCAATCAGGGCTCAGAGACAATCCCCAGTGAACCAGTCAGAGGTCGCAGCTGATCCTCCGACCCGCCTCGCAGGCACGCTATTGATTGATACGTGTGACGTCGCGGGGCGGTAGGCGGGGCTTGAGGCTGCTCCGTGTCCGCCGTTACGTCGTCGCCGTCAGCTCTACCTGCAGCGTGACGCAGCTGGACGCAGCTGGAGACCCGGACCAGGTGAGACAGAAAACACACTTTAAAGGCAGTTACCTGGCGTTAAGTGCCTTTATTTCTTCTGTCGGTGAGGAGCCGTCCAGGATGGAAAGACACCGACAGGGATTGGAATTCGTTTTATTATTATGTTCATTAGCAACAGTACAACAGTAAATATAAGGGACGTTAATGGCTGAGGTATAAACTGATGATCATGCAATGCACACAACCTTCCATTCTGTCATCTGCTCCGCGTGTTGGGAGTCAATACTGTGTGTGTGTGTGTGTGTGTGTGTGTGTGTGTGTGCGTGCGTGCGTGCGTGCGTGTGCGTGCGTGCGTGCGTGCGTGTGTGCGTGTGTCGTCTCTTGTCGTAAGCGCAACACATAAGCATGGAAGCAGAAAGTGCAGGTATGAAATCCATGGGGACAGCCACAAAATTAAAGAGACCTAAAACAAAGCAATACTACTACTACTACTACTACTACTACTACTACTACTACTACTAACAAATACAGCTGCAGGCAGCAATACACAGGGCCCAGTGTAATCATTCTAGGTATGTATTACAGTTTTCCGAGGTTCTGTAAAACACATCGTTTTGCACTTGCGTCCCTGGATGTTCCTCTGTTATGGTTTAGTTTAAATGCCCCAGTGACGCTTCCTCCAAAGGTTCTTAGAACTTCCTGTGGTGTGAAGACGCCCTCTGTGACTGGGTTACAGTTTTCGAGGTACAGTTTTCCGAGTTTCAATTAAACGCAGTGTCGGCTCCGATTGTCTGCACAGGGCACAAGTGGCTGAATGTGAACGTGTTCCGAGAGGCGAAGCTTGGACTTGCATAACTTTGGATGATGATGTCACAAAGCACCCCGCTCCTGAAACTAATGAAAACGCGCCAATGTTACAGTTGACAATGTTCACAATGTAAACAGTTTTTCACAAATTTATTCTCTAAATGTGGATTAATTTCGATCAAACTCGAACGACAAGACGTTTGCAACGTCCCGGTTCCAAGGTGGCCTCAACCATGTCTGTGTCTACTGCGGTTGTCGTGTTCCACATACTTTTAACCTGAAAAACGCCAAAGAGATTAAAAATAAAAAAGCCATGCTGGCTGGACCCATAATAATAATAATAATAATAATAATAATCATTATTATTATTAGAATTATAATAATAATATATTATAAAAATAAAGATGCACAGAGTCCACGTTAGTTGTGTAGGTCATGAATTTCAGTTTTTTTGAGTTCCCGCAAAACACAGCATAATTTCCTACCGACACAAATCACAATTATCAGAGTTCCCATGGAATGCAGCATCAGTTTGTGCTGTCTCTGGTCTCGACCCGCCGCAGACCCTGCATGGAGCAACCCATCAATCCTCTCTGCTCGGACAGTTAATAAGCTGCTTGTATTTCGGGAGTTCGTGGCTATATTACATTTACATTTACATTTAGTCATTGATCAGACGCTTTTATCCAAAGCGACTTACAATTGTTCAAACGCTGACGGACGCAGCCATCAGGAGCAATGAGGGGTTAAGTGTCTTGCTCAAGGACACTACAGCATGCTAGCAGGAGGAGCCTGGGATCCAACCAGCAACCTTTAGATCACTAGACCACCAGCTCTACCTCCTGAGCCACCATCCCCCCCCCCCATATTCCCCCTCGTGTGCCTTGTCACGCAATCATAACGCAATGATGACACGGTGACGACTCTCTGTGACCAATCGGTACACTGCAGTGTTTTCACGTGACCGTTTGGTGCCGTGTCGTGCAATGATGACGCAGTGACGACTCTCTGGGACCAATTACAATTTTCCAAGTTCTCATGAAACGCAGCATTACTTCCTCCTAACACAAGTTACAATTTTTCGAGTTGCCATGGAACGCAGCATCGGGTCCCTCTCTTCTCCACCCAGCGCAGATCCTGTGCCAAGCAACCAATACACAATGGAGTCTAGACCGCGGCACACACACACCTCGCCCCATGCACAGCCCCCCCGAGCCACACCCGAGCCACACCCTGCACATATATAACAAATTGCCTTCGGGCTGAACCCCTCATAATGATAATAGAATGCAGTGAAAATAAGAACCACGCAAAGAATATTTAGATAATGAACCAGAAAACAAGTGTGTGTGTTAATACCACGGATGAAATCTTAAACGCAGTCAGTTTAAATTTAATTTGCTGTTCACGTGCGTGCGTGCACTTTAATTTCCCACTTCTGCTCATTACCTCAAGATTCTGTTCTGGTTCCAAAAGACTTAACTCAATGTCACCTTCCTCGTCTGGTATCTGTTCTCTGTTGCTGGAAAAGTCTGGAAATAATTGTGCCATCACAACTTTTTTTGCATAACATTACATTACATTACTGATCACTGATCACATTACATTACCGATTAGATGCTTTTGTCCAAAGCAAATCAAACCAACTGTTTATCCCAGTTACAGCTAAACCTTCTCTCAGAAGAATAACATTAGAGGTTAAGATTTTTTTTCTTTTAAATTTCACTTTTTCTTTTTGAAATGAATACTTTTAGGAGTTGTAATCGATTTTTCCCACATTCATTACATTTGATTGAATTTACATGTAATCACAGTTCATTTCACTTTGTAGTTGTCTCTGTGAAATGCACCGTGGGGCATGAAAAAGGTGAACTTTACAGCAGAACCTCCTGTTCACCTCCTTCCTCCCAGGTGAACTCCTTCATCTTCCTCCTTCTGTTCTTCTCCGTCCCGGAGCAGAACAGTGCAGTGCCTATGGAGGCCACCAGGAGGCGTACCAAGCCCGCCACCAACGGGACGGCGGCAGAAGATGAACCTCAGACGCAGTGGGGGAGAGCATGGTACCTCACGATGCTAAGAATAATAATTTTAAAAATACCCCAATTTCAAATACATTTCAACAAAGCTTTTGCTTCAGGTAAATACTGAAATCCAAGAAACCTCCGACAGAACGTGTACTGCTGAATGTTTCACCGTTCCTCATCCAAAACCAAGCTTCTCAGAAAGGCTTTTGGATGGTTATTTAGGAGAATATGCTCCCTGTGACACATTAACTACACCATCATGTAAAGCCAGAGATTACACCAAAACTGTTAACTGTCAAATAAAACTTCCTGAAACATTTCAGACAAATTTTGTGAGATATTTAAGGTCTTATCTTCCCATCTTTCATTTAGACTAGAAAGGTTGTGGGATATGACGGCACTGTAGTTATTTATGACCCCAATAAAATATGAAAAAGCTGATATGAGTCCCCAAATGGCAGCGGTTTCTGTGGGAGGTTCTGTTCGAGGTTCTTTTAGAAGTTCTGTTAGAGGTTCTGTTACATGTTCTGTCAGAGGTTCTCAGGCGCCGTGTCCTTCTGGTTCTCAGGGAGGTGGACTGGTTCTCCCTGGCCAGCGTCATCGCCCTGCTCTGCTTCGCGCCCTTCATCGTCTTCTTCTTCGTGATGGCGTGCGACCAGTACCAGTGCTCGGTCAGCGAGCCGCTCCTGGAGCTGTACCGCGGGGACACCACCCTGCTCTCCATCTGGGGCCGGGCCCCCTCCTTCACTTGGGCCGCCGCCAAGATTTACGCCGTCTGGGTGTCCTTCCAGGTGAGGAACGTTGGCGCCAAGACTTTGTTTCCAACTCGATGTGTCTTCGTCCTCTTATGTCATTGTCCTGAAGCAGCTCGTCCAGGTACCCAGAGTGTTGGGTGGATGGATGAATGAATATGTGTATTGTTTGATTATGTTAGGATAATATATATATAATAAATATAATTAAATTTAAGCCTTTGATAAATGTGATTTCAGCATTTAAAATACAATGGTAAATCACTGAAATCAATGTGCGGTCTCTCAGGCGTCTTATTTGGTATTTTTTAGTATTTATAGAGCTTATTGTGCGTAATCACCGGGTGTCATGACATTTCACTGCATATATGTATGAACGTATGTATATGTATGTGACAAATAATCTCTTGAACTTGAACTTGAACTTGAACTTACAGGGTCAAAAGCGCAAACAAAACACAGATCTGTAATGAATGCACCAGAGCACTGTGGCCACCAGGGGGCAGCAGCCCGACTACAAGACATTTACATGTCTCCTACAGCTTTCGTAGTTATTGTATTTTAGTAATGTTATCTCATTGTGTCATCCGGTTGCTCTGTGTGTCCCTCAGCTGTTCCTGTACATGTGCATTCCTGACGTCGCCCATAAATTCATCCCAGGATACAAAGGGGGAGTTCAGGATGGAGCGCGCACTCCTGCTGGTACATTTACATTTTACATTTACATTTACATTTACATTTACATTTAGTCATTGATCAGACACTTTTATCCAAAGCGACTTACAATTGTTCAAACACCGACGGACGCAGCCATCAGGAGCAATTAGGGGTTAATTGTCTTGCTCAAGGACACTACAGCATGCTAGCAGGAGGAGCCTGGGATCCAACCAGCAACCTTTACATCACTAGACCACCAGCTCTACCGCCTGAGCTACCATCCCCCTATGGTACTGCACATGCTCATTCTGGTTACTAGAGCTGTGTTAAATAAATCTATACCCTGATACCATTCAATTCTATTGTTTCAATTTCTGAAATTGAAATAATTGTTTTTTTTTATATCACCACCATTGTCACGAATGAATTGAAATACAACATTTGTGTATCAGACTGAATTTGTTCTGTGAAATATTTTTCAGATGGTAAACTCAAAATTTGGTGGTGATTATCATCAAGTATAAAATGTCAGTATATTGATATATATAATCGTATCATGAGGCTTTGTGTCGCACTCTTACCAAAACCCAGCCGACTGGGTGTTTTGAAATCTGAAAGAAATATTCTTCACAGATCCACAAGAATCTGAGAGATGTTTGAACCCAGCATGCACATACCAGGTCAAAAATAACCCCACGATTTAGATGATTCAAATTTTGTTGTTTGAAAAATAACACAAGAAAACAATCATCTAAATAACCTCTCCATCAGCCGTTTCATGTGTTTCCTTTCCTCCTGTTCCAGGTCTGATAAACCGCTACCAGATCAACGGGCTGCAGTGCTGGATCCTCAGCCACGCCCTGTGGCTGGCCAACGCCCACTGGTTCCACTGGTTCTCTCCCACCATAATCTTCGACAACTGGATCCCGCTGATGTGGTGCGCCAACATCCTGGGCTACTCCGTGTCCATCTTCGCCTTCATCAAGGCCTACCTGTTCCCCACCAACGCAGAGGACTGGTGAGGAGCGAGCGGGACGACAGCAACATCAACAAACACATGAACGGACACAGATCCACCGCTGTTCAGGGTCAGATCTGTTGAAACACGGTGTTGGGACCGGGACTCGTCAGGGTGATGTGTCAAGGATAATGTGCAGCCGCACGGTCGTTACGGCCAAATAACCCCCGACAGGGAGGTCGGGTCTGGTACTGATCTGAAGGAGCTTATTTAGTGATAAAGACCTGAACGTTATCCTGCTTATTACACACAAATTATAATATAACATAAAATAATACATTGAGACAGAACATTGATTTTAAATGATGTTATAACCAAACTCATACGGTGTACGATTCACCCCACAAAAATAGTTTAAATAAATACCTTCAAATATACAGTCGTTAAGTGTTGTCTTTAAAGATGCATTACAGTAAAGTGATGCAAACACAATTCCCAGATGGTATCTAGTCTCATATCACACAAAGTCATTGATATCAAGGTTTATTATATTATATTATAATCCTCAAAAGATATTGTGATGTTTTATTTTGTCGGTATCTCCCAGCCCCTAGTGCTTGTTTTGTAAATCACACTAAATCCATACAAACCTCTGTGTGTGTGTGTGTGTGTATGTATGTGACAAATTATCTCTTGAACTTGAACTTGAACTTGATTCCGCAGCAAGTTCACAGGGAACGTCTTCTACAACTTCATGATGGGCATCGAGTTCAACCCCCGCGTGGGGACCTGGTTCGACTTCAAGCTCTTCTTCAACGGCCGCCCGGGCATCGTGGCCTGGACGCTCATCAACCTGTCGTACGCCGCCAAGCAGGAGCAGCTGCACGGCCACGTCTCCAACTCCATGCTGCTGGTCAACCTGCTGCAGGTGAGCACGCTGCTCCACGTGCACGCCGCCCAGAGTGCACGCCACCCCGCGTCCACGCCACCCTGCGTCCACGCCGCCCCGTGTGCACTCTGCTCTGTGCGCATGGCACCCTGCGCACGCCGCTCGCGGGGGAACAAACTGATGGCTCAGGCCAAAATGTCGACAGGTTCACATATAAAGACACGAACTTGAACTAGAACAGATCGGTAAAAACATCTGTGTGAATTAGTGTTGGCTTTGATTGTAATAATACATTTTTACTACACCAATAACTGCTTGAAAAGAAAATACAAGATTCATTTTTTATAATGAATTACAAGCCACAATTTTGGAGATTTAAGCACATTGGGAAGTGAAAAACTTTTTAAATCACATTTTATTTGCATCAGATCGCTCATGCATCCCTTCAGTCATAGGTTGTTTTTCAAATGATGACTGTTATTAATTGACACAAATCATTTAACAAATTCCATTCACACTCTAATAGATCAGAGCCTTTGAAATAAACATGTGCGTATGTTGGTTGAAGAGGGGATAGTCCAGTGATTCCCCTCAGTATGTTTCAGTTTGTGTGCACGTTGCTCCTCAGGCCGTGTACGTGCTGGACTTCTTCTGGAACGAGGCGTGGTACCTGAAGACCATCGACATCTGTCACGACCACTTTGGGTGGTACCTGGGCTGGGGGGACTGCGTGTGGCTGCCCTACCTCTACACCCTGCAGGTACACGTGCACTAAATACTGTATGCTCATAGTAGTATCTACCATAAGCAGCGTTGACAATGAAGTATTTTTATTTTTTCAAGTGTTATTGAAAAGCTGTAATAATGTCATTCATTATTACTGTATTATGGATCATTTGTTATTTCCACTGTGCCTTGTGGCACAAATTGCATCCCTTCCTCTGGAAGGTAAAGAGAATTTTTACTTAAAGGTGCAGCGTGTAGAGTTTAGTGGCATCTAGTGGTGAGGTTGCAGATTGCAACCAACTGAATACACCGCCCTCAACAACATGGCGTCCTCGTGGAAGCGTCCCCGCTCTGTGTAGATCATCTCTGAGGTGTGGGGATGGTGTGGCTTGAGCAGCCATGCCTGTCCTGAGTCTAGGTAATTGGGGCTGCCACAGTCTCATTCAACTTCTTATTTTCATGGTATTATACAAGTATTAAAACATACTTATGAATATTATGTTCCATTTCTGCCAAGTTCGTTCTGTAAATTCTACACACTGCACCTTTAACAAGGATTCATTTTCTGGAAAACTCAACTGAAGGTGGATGTTCGTTCCTGTCCGGTCCTCCAGCCTGATGTAGACACGGCTGCTTTAAACTTGTTCCTCAGTTGAACCAGAGAAACACAAGCACAGCGAGTTTTCTGTTGTGCCGAGCTGCACTGTGCTGCTATCAGAGGGTTTTGAAGGCGATCTAAAGAAGTAAAGTTGTACATGTCGTATAGAAGCATCCTCTGACTTGGCCCCCGGGACTCCGCCTCTCCGCAGGGTCTCTACCTGGTCTACCACCCGGTTGAGCTCTCCACCCCCCACGCGGCGGGCGTCCTGGCGCTCGGCATGCTGGGATACTACGTGTTCCGCAGCTCCAACCACCAGAAGGACCTGTTCCGCCGTACCGAGGGCCAGTGCAATATCTGGGGTCGGCGGCCGACCTTCATCGAGTGCTCGTACCGCTCTGCGGACGGTGGCGTGCACCGCAGCAAGCTTCTGACCTCGGGCTTCTGGGGCGTGGCCCGCCACTTCAACTACACGGGCGACCTGATGGGGGCGCTGGCGTACTGCGCCGCCTGCGGCTCAGCCCACCTGCTGCCGTACTTCTACATCGTCTATATGAGCATCCTGCTGGTGCACCGCTGCCTGCGGGACGAGCACCGCTGCTGCAGCAAGTACGGCCACCACTGGGGGCGCTACACTGACGCCGTGCCCTACCGCCTGCTGCCGGGGGTGTTCTGAGGTGGAGGAGGTGGGAGGGAGGGAGGGATGGAAAAAGTCAAAAGCTTAGAGTCACAATCATTTCACACCAAAAGAAAGATGTTGGAAGGAGGGAGAGAGGTGTGTGTGTGTGTGTGTGTGGATGACTAGTTCACCGGAACAGTAGTTTTTTAAAGGACGACACCTACTTGTACATATTCCAGCACATGTGTGTATTTGGAGCTGCATCACATTTCCTGAAAACATCTTCAAGCGTTTTTATTCATCACTGCCATGTTGAGTCATTTGGGACCAATCAGCTGCTTTGAAAACGCTGATAGATTAAATGGAGGATCCGTTTTTATAATAAGCAGCGTCAGACCATTCTTTAATTCCTACCAGTTTGTATCATCATACTGGAAGTCTTTGTTTAAATGCCCAGCAATAAAGCTTTTATACTGTTGAACAAGAAGCAAGACTCCTTCTTTCTGGTGAATGTTTCGCTCAGAAAACTGAAGGTGTTGCATTGGAATGAAGGTGTTTTACAAATCTAGCCCTGTACAGTTTTCTTTTGAACTTATTGGTATTTTTACAAAAACATGACTTAACATACGACTATTTTAAATTTGTAATATATGACACAGCCTTGCATCTTGCTGAAAATTAATCAAATAAACCATATTTTAAATGTCTTCATTCGGTTGCTTCTTAAAGAGCTGAGCTGATCCGTGCTGCACATCTTAGTCTTATTTAATACGTTTTTAAAAAGTCTCTTCTAATATGTTGGACTATATAACAAAGAGACGCTAAAAGATTGCTCCCAGAATGATGACGAAGTGATATACATACGATCACAAAGAAAAGCTGCAATGTCCCTGATAAAGTCTGAATTAGACGACAGAACATGACCCTCACTACAGTCGACGTCACCGACCAGTGTTGACCACCAGGGGGCAGCACATGACAGTTAACGTGCACCTGCATGTTCTAGAGCTCAATCAAACAGAACCAAAGTAACAAATGGATGGATTGATTAGAACATTGAATTCATACAGTAATAACAATCCCTCATTTGTAGTGGAAATGGATGAAATTGCACAAAACCAAACCGAAGAGCGCTCAAAATCACACAAGCAAAGTCCTGCCGGTCTGGTCCATGTCCTGGTGGGGAACTCTGAAACAACTCAAACCATGTTCTCTCTGCGTTGTGCAGGTATGTGGTTGTTTACTGATGCTCATCCCCTGTCATCAAGCTGCTTTGACTTCTAGTAGCAGCTTTTGAAGCCACACCCTGATCCGCCAGGGAGAGAAGGACAAACACCCAGAAACCCAGAGGAAACCAAAAACACCTGAAAGAGGACAAGGTCCATATGAATAGATGAGAAAAGCAGAAAAATATAACAAAATCAGAAAACAAGCCAAAGGAACCCAGTCGTGGCCAAAGTTAGTTGAATTTGCGAATCCAGAACTTTCCAATTTTGTTGAACTTGTCACATTATCAGAGGTGGTTCCAACACTTCCTCTTCCTCATCGCGTGGTTTCCAGGAGCAGACAAAAACCACTCAGCTGGAACTGCAGGTTCTACTGCATGGGATGGTGTGAATAAGGTGAAATGATCTTTTACTTTGACAAAGTGTGACGTGCTGAGAAGGAGAAGAGCTCTGATCACACTAATGAGACGTAACGGAGGTTCATCCGTTATGATAACGCACACGCATCGATTGACCATGTTTCCTACATTCGGAGCTGATTCCACCTGCGGTAAAATTCATTACGTTGCTTTACATGGAACCTAATCACGTTCTCTGGTTTCTCCGTGTTATTAAAAAGCTCTGGGATGGTCTTCAAAGCGGGGGGAGGCCCCGTTGTGTCGACGTCGGCATCGTAAGGGAGCTGATGAATGAACATCTGCATGAGGAGCCCATTCCAACATCTTTACCACCACTAAAAGCAACGTGCTAATTTTCACTTCTCCATGTTCCTGCCGGACGTGAGGAGCACCAGTGACAAATACTGACAAAAAGTAAAAGAAGTTGAAAAAAGAGAGACGGATGTGCGGCGGTGGTGAAATGAGATCCACAGGGAGCAGGCTGGGATGTCTGGACCTGCTGCCAGTCTTCAACAAAAAACAGCCTTGATTTCCCGGGAGGACAAAGGAGTTTTAATTGGCAGTTTGGAGGCAGAAGGGGGGGGGGGTAAACCAGGAGGAAAGACGAATGAAGGAGTGAACCTGATCTGTCAGAAAAGCACAAGACACAGAGCAAGTGAGTTCAGTAGAACGGAGTAAAGAACGATGAGTCCTAAACACAGGAAGTGGAGGTACCTCCAACATGCCTCAATGATGCCTCCATGACACCTCCATGATGCCCCCATGAT
>NC_137190.1:1727821-1735321 GCF_960531495.2 Zeus faber | reverse complement strand
ACCATTCCCGCCATGTGTAGTCTTCATGCGGCTCTTTATGGCTGGTACTCATGCACTAAATACCGCCGGATCAGGAGAGCGACAACCCTCCCAAAACCAGGGCCATGCTCCCAGGCCAAGCTTCAACCACGTTTGCCACAACACTACACACAGTCAGATCAACAAACTCAAAGGAGGACGTCGCTACACCCTACAAGGGGAATCTACACCACTTCTCAAAAACGACACGTGTGTGTCGTCAGGACCAGCTGATGCCAGCATAAACAAACAAACTAGAATCTTCTGCACAAAATACGGCTAAGAAACAAATCCTCAAAGCTTTTTCAGAAGTAAAGCCATGCACAAATTGTTCAGTTTACCCTGCAAAGCCGTCCCAAATGCGTTGTCCTTTCCCTAAATCATTTACACACCAGCAAACAATAGCTTACTGGCAGTGTTTGATTTGTAAATCAGAGAGGTTGCCGATCCGCCGCCACTGGGGGGAGAAGTAAAGTCACACAACGCATGCGTGGAACTCACGGGGAGTTTAAGCTGCCGTGTGTCACGTGGCGCGGCACAGGTGCGAACCCCGATTCGACTGACAAGACTCAGAGTCACATGCAGACCTTATCTCAAAACGCTATCTCTATTTGTGTTGTTTGGAGGAACGGGGAACACGGAGCTCGCAGCCCGAGCCGCAGCTCCGCACCTTGTGCAGAAATAGGTGTCGGCCCCAATATGGGAGGAGGATCCAGCAAAGATTCTGCCTACTGGCACAGGTAAACACGGGAACAAAGGCTCGGGGCGCTCCGCAAGCGCACCAAATTTTACACACACATGCACCAAATCCCAAAGTCTGAAGCACTAGAAAGCACCTACGGTTAGAAGTCGCGGCAAATACAGATGGAATGATGAGCCCACAATTTGTCATTACCGAGCTCCTGGGCCATGATAAATACATGAATGGACACAATGAAGAGAGAGAGAGAGAGAGGGAGAGAGGGAGGGAGAAAGAGGGAGAGGGAGCAAGAGAGAGAGAGATTGATTTTTGTTTTTTTTGATTTTTAAAGCATCTTTATTTTAACAATTTCTCTAGTTCACAGTTACAGACAATACAACAAACACACTTGGTTCACTAACAGAGTCCTACACGTTAAAAACAGACTGGAAGCACAGGTCGTCCTCCACCAGGGAACAGATGGCGTCATTAAAACACCACAGCTTGATGAAGACGTCCAGACTCTTCATCAGTCTGTGAAAGTTAAAATCAATCAAGACTCTGGCCCTGACCAACGCTACAAACACTCTTCCTAAAATACTCTCCTTTCCCCTCAGTTTGTTCCTCCTCGTGAGGTAGATGGCCATCTTCGCTTCCCCGACTAGAAAATTAAGCAGTCGCCATTTCTCTGCGTTGGCCCTGTAGTATCTGGCCCCAAAAATAAAACAGTTTCTGGACCACTCCTCCTTGAAGAGCTTAAAACTTTCCTTTAAAAGACTAAAAAGCTCTAAAAGTCTGTCGCACTCTGCAAAACAGTGAAACACGGACTCTGGCAGTTTGCAGAATGGACATTCATTTGCGACCGTGGGATTAAAAACAGAAACAAAGCTGTTGACAGCTATGGCTCCATGTAGGACCCTCCATTGGAGGTCCCCCGTCCTTTTCTTGGAGGGAGCTTTGTAAAAACTCCTCCAACACGGCTCCTCCTGTCCCCCCATCTGGAGCCGTCCCCTCCAGACAGTGTCCTGCCGCCCCTCCAGTCCCTTCCTATTTAAAACAACCACACACTCTTTGTAAAAAGCCTTCCCGCTGGCTGCGTGCAGGTCCAGTTCTGCATAAAGTGCCCTGTGCAGCAGCTTCCCGGAGGACCCCTCCAGGTTGGGGGTCAGGGTCATCTCCGGGAAGGGATCCTCCGGGTTTGGCTCCTCCGCGCCTTCGCCGTACTCCTTCAGCAGGGCCAGCTCCTCCTCCGTGAGCGTCTCCCTCCACCTCTTGAGCACCAGGTGTACGATCCTGGTGGACCTCACCCCCAGCCGCTCCGCCATGGCCTCGCCGTCCTGCAGGTCGCTCCCCGCCGCCGCCACCACCTGCCTCAGGGTCAGGACCCCCGCCTCCCTCAGGATGCTCCTCAGTCCTGGAGTGGCCCCGTCCTGCACATCCAGCCTGGCTCCTCCGATCACCGGCTCCTCCAGGAGCCAGTGGAGGGAATCTGCGGCCTCCCTTTTCCTGTTCTTAAAATACCCCCATGCTTTAAAAAGCTCCTGATAAAAACGGGGTAAGCCCGACTTGTTTAGAAGACTCGTGTCCATTAAAAACAACGAGCGGTCGAGTCCCATCCTCCCAGTCCTCTTTAAGACCAAGCCCGCCACGTCCCTCCAAACGTTAAAGTACCCCGTTCGAAACTTCTGCACAAACTGTAACCTAAAAGTTGCCACTCTGCTTTTGATGTCCACCACACTGTGCCCCCCTTCCTCTTTAGGCAGAAAGACCCTTTCCTTCCTGACCCAGTGGAAATTCCGCCCCCAAAAGAAATCCATCAGCTCGGCCTGTATCTTCCTAACTAGCAGGTCTGGTGGTTGGACACAGGCCACTCTGTGCCACAGCTGTGAGGCCACCAGGTTGTTAATAATGAGCGTCCTGCCCCTATAGGACAGCTGTGGCAGTGCCCACCTCCATTTTCTTAGCTTGCCCTGTATCTTTCCTAGCAGTCCTTCCCAATTCTTCCCCACCACACTTTCACTCCCTAAAAACACTCCCAGATACTTAAACCCATCCCTTCGCCACCGTAAGCCTCCTGGCAGTTTTAAAAGTCCCCCCCTCCATCCGCCCACAGCCAGCGCTTCGCTTTTGCCCCAGTTGACTTTCGCTGCTGATAGCAGCCCAAAGTCCCTGACGATCCCCTCCAGTTTGCTGATTTCGTCCTGTTTCTTTATTAAGACAATGACGTCGTCCGCATAGGCTGATAGAATTTGGCTTCTCTCGAGACCGTTTAGAAACACACCCTCGATGTTCGTCCTTAATTGACACAGCAATGGTTCTATAGCCAGAGAGTACAACATCCCTGAGAGGGAGCAGCCCTGTCTCACCCCTCTACGCACTTTAAAAGGGCCGCTCAGCCCTCCATTAATCTTCAGTATACTCTCGATGTCCTGGTACAAAACCTGGATCATGGCTATCAGACCAGGGCTGAGGCCAAAAGCCTCCAGAGTTTTCCAGAGGTAAGGGTGCTCGACCCGGTCAAACGCCTTTTCCTGGTCTAGCGAAATGAGCCCAGTTTCAATGCCCAGAGAACTAGAGACGTCCAAAATATCCCGAATTAAGGACACATTGTCCAGAATGGACCTACCAGGCACACAGTAAGTTTGGTCCTGATGGACTACCAGGTCCATCACCTCCCTCAGCCTGTTGGCCAGCGCCCTCGACAGGATTTTATAGTCCGTGCACAGAAGGGACACAGGACGCCAGTTCTTGATCTCCTGCAGGTCTCCTTTCTTGGGTAGGAGAGTGATGACTGCCCTCCTGCAGCTGACTGGCAATAACTTATCTTTAAAAACTTCATTAAAAACCATTAAAAGGTCCTCCCGTAACTCCTCCCAGAACTCTTTGTAAAACTCCGCAGGAATCCCGTCGATGCCAGGGGCCTTACCCCCCTTCATGCTCTGCAGGGCCGTGGAAAGATCCTGCAGGGTCAGAGGTTCCCCCAGCACCGCACTGACATCTTCCGGGACCCTGGGCAAATTCCCACAAAAGGAGTAAAACAGTTCTTTTTGCTCCTCGTACTCACTTCTGTACAGTTCTGTGTAAAAGTCATCGGCTCACGTCCGGATCTCCTCCGGCCTCCTGAGCTCCTGTCCTGTGTCTGATCTCAGGGCGTGGATAAACCTGCTCTGCCCGTTCCTCTTCTCCAGGCTAAAAAAGAAACTAGATGGTGCGTCCATCAGTGCTGCGCTCTGGAAGCGAGAGCGGACCAGTGCCCCCTGCGCCTTGGTGCCTATTAGGTCTGCAAGAGCAGCTCTTTTAGACTTGAGGTCCTTAATGTGATCTCGATTCCCAGTGGGTTCCACTACACCCTGTAACTTCACAATGTCAGTCTCCAGATCCCTCATAGATCTGGTGATGTCCCGTGTGACATTGAGAGTGTACTGCCGACAGAGCTGCTCTATCTCCCTCTTCCCATAGTCCCACCACAGTCTTAAGGAAGTAAAATCCTGCTTTCTGTCTCTAACACCTTCCCAAAAAAACCTAAAAGCATCCTTAAAGTTGGAGTCACATAGCAGGGTGGTGTTAAAATGCCAATATGCGCTTTTGGGCTTTACATTGGCGATAAAAACACGGCAAACAACCAGGGAGTGATCGGTAAAACCAACAGGCACCATTCTACATTCATTAAAAATGTTAAAGTGGTGCTTAAAACAGTAAAACCGGTCTAGTCTGGCCAACGATAAAAAGGTGCCTCTGCAGTGCACCCAGGTGTACTGTCTTTCATCCCCGTTGGTTCTCCTCCACACGTCTGTTAGCTCGTTCTCGCTTGAGAGCAGCCTCATCGCGTTCTGCGATGCTCTGTGAGGCTCACAGTGGTTCCTGTCTAACAGGTCGTTCTCGGTGCAGTTAAAGTCACCTCCTAGAAACAAAAACTCCCCAGTACGAGCTTTGCTTAAAACCCCATTTAAAACTTGCAAAAAAGTGACTCTGTGTGGTCCTGTGGTGGGGGCGTACACATTTATAAAGACAAACTTATGATGCTCAAATGCTGCCCTCACCACCATCAGTCTGCCCTCCACCACCTCCTCCACCTCAAAGGATGCTGGGGCAAAGCTCTTAGAAAAGAGAAGAGCCACCCCCCCGCTGGTGGTGCTCTTGTGGCTTAGCACCACCTCCCCCCCCCACTCCCTCTTCCAGTCAGCCTCATTGCCAGAGTCACTGTGGGTCTCCTGCACCAACAGCACATCCAGCCTCTTCTGCTCCATCAGCTCGTACAGCAGAGACCTCTTAGCTGCGTCTCTGGCCCCATTCGCGTTCAGCGTGCTGATGTTAAAGTCACTCATTGCAACGGAAAAGGGAAACAGCCCGAACAGCAGCACCCACCTCCACCTCCTCCCCATCCTCTCCGTTGTTCAGCTCCTTCCTGATCTTCTGCACTATTTTCTTTAACCTGTACACCTCCTGGTCCGTAAACCCTCCTCTCCCCTTACTCCTCATCTGTTGCTGGGCCGCGTTCGCCAGCAACTCCTTGTCTGAGAAGAAATCCTCCACCTTTATCCCTTTCACGTTCTTCGTTCTGTGCAGAAACGCTTTTATTTTGCCCACACTGTAGCTTTTTTTGCCCTTTTTCTTCTTTACACCGAGAAAGACCTGCCCCTCACTGTCTGCAGCAGAGTCCTCCTCCATCCAGGACTCTGACTCCGAGCCTCCCTGCTCCACCTCCTGACTTGCCTTCCCCTGGCTTGCTGTCCCTCTCTTCGCCTGAGAGTCTCCTGCCATTTTGTTGGACTTTCTTTTGAGCCGGGGGACTCTCACCCGATCGTCCTCGTCCCCCATCTCAAAGTCACTTCCTTCCAGTGCCTCCTCCTCCCTAGCTACGTCACCTGCACTCCTTTGACTTTGTTCCGTAGCTTCCTTTCCCTCACCAGTCCCCTCCTGTCCCCCCGCACCCACCTGCCTGTCTTCCGGACCCTCCTCCTTCCCCTCCTGTCCTCCCACCCTTACCTGCCTTCTTTCCAGACCCTCGCCTGCCTCCCCCCGTGTCTCCACGCTCACCTGGCTGCGCTGTCTACCTCCACCCGTTCCCTCCTGCGGCTCCACATTCCCCTCCCCCCCCTCCTTTTTTTTCCCCTGCCCCTCGCCTGCCCCCTCCTGTGCCCCCACCTTCACCTGTTTCTTCTCCTTTCCTTTCCGCCCTCCACCTGTCTCCCCCTGTGCCCCCACCTCCACCTGTCTTTCCCCTGCCTCCATTTGGCCCTCACCTGCCTCTCCCTGTGCCCCCACCTTCACCTGCTTTTCCCCTCCTTCCTTCTGGCCCTCCCCCGCCTCCTCCTGTGCCCCCTTCTTTGCCTGTTTTCCCCCCTCCTGACCCCCCCCTGCTCCCTCCTGTGCCCCCACCTTCGCCTGCTTTTCCCCTTTCTGACCCTCACCTGCCCCCTCCTGTGCTCCCTCCTTGTCCTGTCCACCCTTCTGCCCCTCACCTGTCTCGCCGTCTGCCTTCTTTCCTGGACATGCCCTGACCTGGTGTCCCTCCCCACCGCACCCAAAGCACTTGGTGGTGTCAGTGTTGACAAACACCACGTAGTCAAACTCATCCGCCCTGATTTTAAAAGCTACGTTTAGCTCCGCATCCCTGTTGTTGAACACCATCAGGACGTGTCTCCTGTGCGACACCACATGCTTGAGCAGCGGCGACTTGCACCCCGACGGGACTTTTTTAACTGGCGACACCACCTTCCCGTGCCTCGCCAGTTCCTTAGTGAGGGTCTCATCTTTAATAAACGGCGGAACATTCGCCAAATTCACCCTCTTCGCCGGTGTGGAGAGAGGCAGGACGGGAACAAACATTTTGTTCACCGTGACGCCGCTCGCCACCACCGCGTTCACCTTGTCTACACTGTCCAGGAAGATGACCACCGCACTGTTCATCCGCGCTGCGGACACAACGCTGCTGTAGCCGACAGCCTTCCCCACCGCCAGGCTGCAGTCCTCCACCGAGACCGAGGAAGCCACGGGCAACTTAATGCCGTGCTTCCTCGTTAGCCTGGTGAGGTCCGACATGGTTGCGGACCCGCACCACCACCACCACCACTACCACCACCACCCCCCACCCGCTGTGCGCACACCCTACAACCAACAAAAAAACTAAACCCGTCACCAACAAATAATTATAAACATACAATTGATAGAAAAAGTTAGAGAGAAAGTCACTCACTCTACCAAACGCTCACACGCTCCGCTCGCTCACGCCTCCAATCACTCAGAGAGAGAGAGAGAGAGAGAGAGAGAGACAGAGACACAGAGAGAGAGAGAGGGAGAGAGAGAGAGGGAGAGAGAGAGAGAGGGAGAGAGAGGGAGAGAGAGAGAGGGAGAGAGAGAGAGAGGGAGAGAGAGGGAGAGAGAGGGAGAGAGAGGGAGAGAGGGAGAGAGAGAGAGAGGAGAGAGAGAGAGGGAGAGAGAGAGGGAGAGAGAGAGGGACAGCCCGATCAATGCTGGGAGTTGACCTTTTATCCAATTGGGAGCACGAGGCCGTTCGTCTGGTGCTATTATGGAGACATAGGAAAACACACACACACATTCCAGTCAGTCAGTAGGTCAGCTGTAGCTGGTGTGGGTGCAATGACACCACACACATATCCACACATCATCTGTGTGTGTGTGTGTGTGTGTGTGTGTGTGTGTGTGTGTGTGTGTGTGTGTGTGTGTGTGTGTGTGTGTGTGTGTGTGTGTGTGTGTGTGTGTGTGTGTGTGTGTGTGTGTGTGGGGTGTGTGTTGTGTGTGTGTGTGTGTGTGTGTGTGTGTGTGTGTGTGTGTGTGTGTGT
>NC_137190.1:1720321-1722821 GCF_960531495.2 Zeus faber | reverse complement strand
GTGTGTGTGTGTGCGTGTGTGTGTGTGTGTGTGTGTGTGTGTGTGTGTGTGTGTGTGTGTCTGGGCACAGTGAGCCATCAGCCTGTTTAAATTAAGGTCTGCATCAACAGCAACTATTCTAATAATGACCACCTTGCACACACCAATTGCTGTGTGTGTGTGTGTGTGTGTGTGTGTGTGTGTGTGTGTGTGTGTGTGTGTGTGTGTGTGTGTGTGTGTGTGTGTGTGTGTTTTTGCTGAGTAAGGACACCACACTCCAAGGTGACCCTGCTAGGACGTCCCTGATGCTGCAGTGACACGGTATCGGTGCTCAGTCAGATTCTGATCCAAAATAATCTGAGTTTCAATAGATTCTCATTCAAAGTCACTCCTTCCTGCTGCCGATTTAGAAGTTCAAACTTCACTACCTACTGTGTGTGTGTGTGTGTGTGTGTGTGTGTGTGTGTGTGTGTGTGTGTGTGAGTGTGTGTGTGTGTTACATTGTTTGTGTTTCTTATATTTTCTGTTCTCAGGTCTCTTCCTGGAAAATGAGATTTGAATCCCAAAAAGACAACCTGATTAAATGAAGCTTTACTTGGAGAAATGCAAATGAGCGGCTCTTTGAGTCAGAATCTGGGGCCGGATCGCTCAGGCCTGTGGACTTAGATCCAAACTGCTCTCCTACTAGTTTTCACACGTGGTCACAAGCAGAGTTCTGTATTGCAAACAAACAGCTTCACCACATTGTCCATGTTTTCCCGACAGAATGGATGGAACATGCAGCTGCGCACAGTGGAACCAGGCAGTTTTAAAACGCCCATTTCAGACTTTCTCAGGACCGCAGCTCAGATTGGTCTCGATGTTCAGTCGTCCGGCTCAGTGCTGCCACCTGTGGTCAAGATGCATTAATGCATTGGGCATGCCAAGCTGAATCAAGGCAGTACGTATAATATATAAACATGGGGGCTCACTTGCATAGATTCTGTTAAGAACTCTCAACCAGCGCAAAGTGTTCAGAGCCACATCATCGGGTTGAACCGGTGACATAGCTCATCCTTCCTCTCACGCAACTCATTTAGACGCTGCTCGTCTAAGTATTTCCCTCTTTTAAGCATCGACTCTGTTTACTCGTCCTTTACGAGTCTCTGGCTTCTCTCCGTCGGCGCTTGGTCTCTTCCTGGAGCCATTGCTGCCTCTAATAGAGCTCCTCCCACCGCACCATTAAATGCAAACGCTCTGTTTCTTTGTTTTGTGTGTCACTCCAACTCCGTTATTTCTCACATTTTCAACTCCATGACCCTGAATTACATCTTCATAGCTCTATTCATGACAGAGAAGTAACTCTGAGAAGGACGGTACATGTCAAAATAGAGGAAATAACCCAATGAGTTTTAAATCATCAGACCTAAAATCACATTCAGCTTGGAGCAACACAGCAGCTTCATCCTAAAGACAAGGAAAGATTCTGCTTCCACCGTGTCATCATGGAGTTCCTTCTGCACGATGAGCCTCACAAGGTGCACAACGTTTGAAAAGTAAAAAACAGGAAACGGCTTCATGTGATTGCACTGAAGTACAAAGACATTATCATGGCAGCTGATCGATCAGATGTTTCTCTGGCCTCCAGTCACTCATCCATCCAGCCTGTGCGTGCGTGTGCGTGCGTGTGCGTGCGTGTGCGTGCGTGTGCGTGTGCGTGCGTGTGCATGCGTGTGCGTGCGTGTGCGTGCGTGTGCGTGCGTGTGCGTGCGTGTGCGTGCGTGTGTGTGTGTGTGTGTGTGTGTCTTCTCAGGGTCGGGTGTTTTCGGGTCCTGGGAATATGAGCAGACAGAGTAAACAGCCGCATCCTATAGGGAATTTGATGTGGTTTGAGTCTGATTCTGTTTTATTATTCATATTATTAATAATATGAATAATATTAATAATATTAATAATATTAATACCTTTATGTCTGTGTCTGTGTTATGGACAAACGGGAAGACAGAGCTGAACCATTATGGACAGAAACAGACACAAACTGAGGGAACCTGATGTTATATCATTCTAACTGTCTGCTGCCCCCACTGGACGGTGTCGGTATCACAGCGCAGTGTGTTCTCTTTAAAATCCTGTTGGACACAGACATGAGGAGGTTGATGGAGAAAGAACAAACTTCAGGAAGTGTGTTCTCTTTAAAATCCTGTTGGACACAGACATGAGGAGGTTGATGGAGAAAGAACAAACTTCAGGATCCGTTGAGTCTGAGCACACGCACTGTGTCAGGGTGAATGAACAGATGACCGGTGTTTATTTTTCAGATTAAATAATAACAGATTCACCATAACAGACTCAATTTCTATGTTTACTGCATTTTTTAGATCGTGGTTACCTGATTGAATATAATACACACATTTTAGACAACGTGGGGAAGGGTGACAATACAAGTTGTTTTTTTTACAGAGACTTTGTTTGTTTGATGTAGCACAACATGTTATAGTACAAAAAGGGCAGTTATCAAAACAGTCAGTTGCAAATTGTAACA
>NC_137190.1:1680321-1712821 GCF_960531495.2 Zeus faber | reverse complement strand
TTAAATTACAGGAACCTCATCTGGAGACAGGAGGATGAGAATGGATGGAAGGGGGGATGGGGGGGATGTAGGAAGGGGTGGAGGAGGTGGTGGGGGGATGGGGGGTGGAGGGTGGAGGGGTGGAGGGGTGGATGTGGGGTCAAAGAGAAGAGGAGCAGACGATCTGAGAGGAGGTGGAACCACGTCTCGCCGTGTGCGCAAGCAAACAGCCTATGATGGAGTCTTGTGGATGGAAAATACCAAATGAGTTCCTGTTTTCCCAGTTTCATTCCACTTGTTTACATTTCCTCTGAAGTCTTAAAATCGACTCATACCTGCAGCCGTTAAACAAGCCCCAAAAAAACAGAAGGAGACGTGACTCCACTGTGTTTAACTGCAGTTTGGAGACACCTGAGTGACGCCAGCGTTCCTCAGTTACTAGCGCTCACCTCTTTTCATCTGTGTTTTTGGAGGACGCTGCTTGTACATATTGATTTGTCTCCTTATGACTTCGGTGCTTTTCGTCAGACATTTACACATTTTAACGTAGTCGCAGCAGAAGTCACGGTGCTACCGAAGTAAACCGTGTCCTTTCCGTTTATTTCCCTTTTTTCAGAATCCGTCAATCTCGCTGTGTGTCTGGTGTTGATAGTTCCATTTGGGTTGGGTAAGATCAGTTCTATTCCTGAGACAGTAGATGTTCAAGTGATTATTTTACCACAAAAATTAACAACATGCAGCTTTAACAGAAATGGTGAAGAGTTGAACGTGTCAAATGTTAACGTGTGCAGCTGCAAAGTGGAGTGAAGCTGCAGAGCTGGTTCTGGAAGATTCCTCTCATGGCGGCTCCAGACGTGTTTGGAGACGCCATGATGGGATTTGAGCTTTCGGCTCTATTTCAGCTGTCACACTAAAGTTTGACAGACAGCTCCTGATCCAGCAGCGACGACTGAAGGGAAGTTAATCCTCCACATCCTGTAAAAGGGGAGTTCTCAGGCACAGCGGGCCCTGGCAGGTGTCGCTCCAGAAAAAGAGCAGAAACAACTTCTCCCACACGTGTGGTGGACCTCTGATGTCCAGACAGCGGGTTCTGACCGCCGCTCATTGTATCAGCAGTCGTGACACCTACAGGGTGTCTCATGTCTCTGTGCTGGAGGGCCTTGAAAAGGCCACTCGGGTGGTGTGCGGTGGAAGAAACTGCCACAGTCACTGGCTGGGGACGCCATGACGTCCTGATGACGTCCTGCAACAGGCCAGCGATGGTCAGCGACGCCAACTGCTCCAAGTCCGACTGGTGGGGCAGCCTGGTCACTCAGAAAATGCTCTGTGCTGGAGGGGACGGTCAGCCGGTCGGCTGCAACGGAGCCCCTGAACCGCCAGAACCCAGATGGCTCCTGGGACGTGCGCGGCGTGAGGAGCTTTGGCTCCAGCATGGGCTGCGACTACCCACACTAGATCATTAAATAAATAATTGAGTACAAACAAAAAAATAAATTAATAAAAATGAATAACGTTCTCAGAAAGAGAAGAGATCAGCGTCCGCCTCGGGGCTGAGCTGGTGGGCGGACAGGGGGTTCGAAACCGGAATGCCCGACTGGACATTGGACGGATGGACACATATGGACTCTGGTACACCTTGTTATCCAGGTTCTGTGATGACAGGCTGGTTCTCACATGTGATGTTGTGTGAGGAGGCTGTGATGAAGCGTCCTGTGAGATCAGCGTCACTCAGTCCAGACTAACCCTTTGGCAGTGGGTCCTCAGGAGCAATAGCAGGTCGAGTGAAGATTGCCAGTTTGATCCCCAGCTCCTCCTGGCAGTGTGTCAAAGTGCCCTTGAGCAAGACACTGAACCCCTAACTGTTCCAGATGAGCAGCTTGGTGCCTTGCATGGCTTCCTCTGCCATCACTTTATGAATGGGTGAATGTGAGGCAAAACTGGAAAGAACCCATGTGTCACAGGTCGGGAAAGTCCATTTACCGCTGTGGTGGTTGGCGTCTTCCAGTCTGGATTATGACATTCTATGTGTGAAAGCTACATCCAGAGCATAAATGACAGACGTGAATGTTTTATCTTTAATCCTGTTCTGTTTGATGCTGGTCCGATTCCGTCCAATTCTGCTGATTTATACTCGTCAAACTCTCTCTCTCCCTCTCATTTTTCTCATTTTTAAAACTGGATCCCCATGTCTTGTCTCCTTGGTTACATTAACTCATTTCCTGATTATTGCGCTCAGGGCATTTAAGCGAACCAATACTCATGATGGGTTCCTCGTAATGGATCCAGTCTGGCGGCGCTATGAGAACCAGGAAATAAAAAAGACGGCGTGAGAAATGTCACCTTCTTCTTTTTCTTGGGGCTGCTCCCATTTGGGTTCGCCACAGCGCATCGGCTGCCTCCAATACCTTCTGTTCAGGGGGTGTTGGAGGGGTGAAGGTGAGAAATGTCACCATACCCACATTAAAGTGGACTAATAAGTATAGTGAGTAAGCAATTAACATTTATTCATACAGCACCTCTCTAGGCACAGTCACAAAATGCTTCACAATAGAAAAAACCTACATAAAGCTAGTCACATAAAACCAGACAGGGGGGCATCAGCCAGGGGTCCAGGAAAGCGAGGGCTGATTGGCCGACACTTTGACCACAGGCCGCTCGTGTTCTGGCTGAGATAGTGTAGGACAAGGGTTGATTTTTGAGGAGAGCTTGAACCATAACTTGTTTAAACTAAATAGGAATCAATCTGATTGAAATTATACATGATTATATTCCTGCCCTCTGTGAAGCACTTTGGGACAAACTTTGTTTTGTCTTTTCAAAGTGCTCTATCAATTGATTTGATTTGATAACGGAAAGCAAACAGGAAGCAGTAGATCCACCTCCATTTTGAAACAGTGATGTTGGTCGGACATCTTGGGCACACGCGGGAGGTTTCATTCAATGAGGTCTTTGAGATGGAGGGTGTGTAACAGGTGAGTGAGGGACATTTCCTTCACATGTCCAACCTGGTCTTCAAAGTAAGACAGGAAATGATCACAGTCATTGATGGTCGTGTCAGGCTTGTTGCAGCTGCTCGGCTTTTAGCCTTTTGGCCGATTTTACGGACCAGATCCGGAGGCTAGAGGAGTGAGGTGTGCGTGTGTGTGTGTGTGTGTGTGTGTGTGTGTGTGTGTGTGTGTGTGCAGCAGTTGGAGTTGGGAGGGATTTAAACCCACCATCCAAATGGAGTCGTGAGCGGCTGGAGGTCTGGAGCCACAAGGTGTTCAAATCGATTCCCTCTTGGAGGATTAAGATGAAGACTTTATTAATCCCCAGGGGGAAGTTAAGAGACAACACGGATGTGAACAAAGCCAAAACCTCCAAACACCACAGTGCTTCAAGCTGGAGGGAACATCATCGAAGAAATAAACCAAGGAATAGAGGTTTACAACAAAATAAATATCAGAAACTTAAAGTTGACAGTTTTGCTTTTGTTAACAGAGATTGACAATACCAATACAATACCAGCACAAAACAAAAACAATGGCTTTCAAGCATTTATATTTGGATAAATTATACAACAAAACCCCTTTCTGGTTTCACCTTTGACGCAAAAAAAAGCCGTCAGTTATCCATACGCCTATATCATTTGTCGTGCCTTTTCCACATCCGTATTATCCAATTCCACATTATAAGGAAAGAATACTGAGCCACAGTAAGTCAATGTGGTGGTGAACACTCACCCACAACTACACAGAAATGTTTTTTAAGCACCTTTCCCACATGGAATCCATAACGTCACTGGATTGGCAACGGCGCTCCGGTTACTTTCTTACTCTTTAGTATTTTTTTCCTTTTTTTATCACAATGTTTGCCAGAAAAACATCAACAATTAACTCATACGGCCGCGATGCACTCATGGATATAAAAATTTCCCTAAACGAACAACTTTGGGACTTTTTATCCGTGGGAGCAGAGTGGCCGGCGGAAATCATACGCGGGAACACTCGCAACAACAACTACAACAACAAAAATGGAGTCGCTGTTCCACGAGCCGGCCCACGGAGGAAGCACCGAGGTAAACGAGGCGGCATTCGGGTCAGATTGAGGACGCAGCCTTACCGTCCACCTCTGCCAAGCATCCTTCTTGCTAACGTCCAGTCCCTGGAGAACAAGATGGATGAACTTCGAGCGAGGATTCAATTCCAGCGTGACACGAGGAACTGTTGCGTCCTCTGCCTGACGGAAACATGGCTGAACCCACTGGTGCCGGATGAAGCCATACGTCCAGCCGAGGCCTTCTCCGTGTTCCGCGGCGACAGAACGGGAGAGTCGGGGAAATCCAAAGGTGGAGGCGTCTGCCTAATGGTAAACAACCGCTGGTGTAACGCCAACAACACCAAATTCCTCTCCCACTCCAGCTCGCCGAACCTGGAACAGCTGACCATACTATGCCGTCCATTTTATCTCCCCCGGGAATTCAGCACGGTCATCATTACAGCCGTTTATATCCCACCGCAAGCGGACACCGACGCAGCTCTGTCGGTTCTGTACGATGTGTTGTGCGGATTTCAGAACAGACATCCCGACGCGGCTGTGGTGGTGACTGGGGACTTTAACAGGGCCAACCTTAAAAAAGTTCTGCCGAATTTCCACCAACACATCTCGTGTACCACCAGGGGAGACAGAACTCTGGACCATTGTTACACTCCTTACAAGAACGGATACAAGCCCGTGTCGCTTCCTGCTTTCGGGAAATCAGATCACGCAGCGATCTCGCTGCTTCCTGTTTACAGGCCTCTGATCGTGCGGGATCTGGTGATGACGAGGGAAGTGAAGCGGTGGACGGACCAATCAGAGGCTGCGCTTCAGGACGCTCTGACTGACGTAGACTGGGACATGTTCCAAACAAGTTCAAGTGACGTCAGCGAGTTTACGGAGGTTGTAGTAAGTTTCGTGGCTACGCTCGCGGATGAAATCATTCCCACGGTGAAAGTTCGGATATTTCCAAACCAGAAACCGTGGGTTGATAAATCCATCCGCTGCGCTCTGAATGCGCGCACGGCCGCTTACAACGACGGACTTGTATCTGGCAACATGGACAACTACAAAGCGGCGTCGTACAATCTGCGGAGGGCGGTGAGGGACGCCAAACGGACGTACAGAGACACCGTGGAGCTGCAGATGGGGCGGGGGGACACAAGACGTTTGTGGGAGGGCTACGAGTGTGGACGCCTCCCTGGCCAACCAACTGAACTCCTTTTATGCGCGGTTCGAGTCTGGCAGCAGCACCGCTAGCTCGCCGGCTAATTGGAGTTACACCGCTGGGGACGAGCGCGCACACTCAGTGTCCGTGCACGAGGTCAGGAGGGCTTTGATGCGGGTGAACACCAGGAAAGCTGCGGGCCCAGATGGCATATCTGGACGAGTACTGAAGACCTGTGCTAACCAGCTAGCTCCGGTGTTCACCACAATATTCAACATCTCCCTGGCTGAATCAGTGGTCCCGTCCTGCTTCAAGAGGTCCACCGTCGTTCCTGTCCCGAAGATCGCCTCTCCAACCTGCCTGAATGACTACCGTCCGGTGGCCCTCACCTCGGTGGTCATGAAGTGTTTCGAGAGGCTGATTAAGGATTACATCTGCGCCTCCCTCCCCCGCACCTTGGACCCGTTGCAGTTCGCGTACCGGCAGAACAGATCCACGGATGACGCGGTCTCCCAGGTACTGCACACCACGCTCACGCACCTGGATGGCCAGAAGGGGGCCTATGTGAGAATGCTGTTCATTGATTATAGTTCAGCTTTCAACACCATAGTTCCCACCAGACTGGCTGTCAAGCTGATGGAGCTAGGATTGAATGGTCCGCTGTGCACCTGGATCCTGGACTTCCTCACAGGCCGCCCCCAGGTGGTCAAGGTGGGGAAGTACATGTCAAGCTCCCTCACCCTGAACACAGGATCCCCCCAGGGCTGCGTCCTCAGCCCCCTACTGTGCTCCCTGTACACACATGACTGTGTGGCCAGGTCCAGCTCCAACACCATCATCAAGTTTGCTGACAACACCGTGGTCGTGGGCCTGATCACCGACTGCGATGAGAAGGCCTACCGCGAGGAGGTGGCTGACCTGTCACTCTGGTGCCAGGACAACAGCCTACACCTGAACGTCAGCAAAACCAAGGAGCTGATTGTGGACTTGAGGCGTGGATCACAATCGAGGACGCACGCGCCCTTGTGGATTAATGGGACTTCTGTCGATAGGGTGAGCAGCTTCAGATATCTGGGAGTCCACATCACAGAGGACTTAACATGGACTGTTCACACAGACACTCTGGTGAGAAAGGCGAGGCAGCGTCTCTACCACCTCAGGCAGCTGAGGAAATTCCGGGTCTCGGTGAGGATCCTCAAGTCCTTCTACTCTGGAGCAGTGGAGAGCATCCTGACAGGCAACATCACTGCCTGCTTTGGGAACTGTACTGCCCAGGACAGGCGGGCCCTGCAGAGGGTGGTGCGTTCAGCTGAACGTACCACTGGAACTACCCTCCCCCCCTTGCAGGAGTTATACACCAGGAGGTGTAGTAGCAGAGCCCGTAGGATCATGAAGGATCCTCATCACCCCAACAACGGACTGTTTCAGCTGCTGCGTCAGGCAAGCGCCTCCGCAGTCACGCAGCGAGAACAGAGAGACTGAGACGGAGTTTCTTCCCTCAAGCCATCAGAACTGTCAACGCTGACCTCACCAGGGGTCCTAACTGAGCCATGCACTAGGCTCCACTACCTACTGTACTGTATGTAGCATACTGTACCGCATACTGTATCACTGTTCAGGGTTGTTCGTGATGCCGTATTGCTGCGCCGTACTGTTGTATACTGTGCTGTATTATCCCAAACACTACCTCACACTATTCACATTCACATGCCACTTTAATTCACATGCCACTTTAAATGCACATATCTGTATATACATAGGCATATTCCTTCAACCTATTCCATTTTATTTCAATT
Organism: Zeus faber; assembly: GCF_960531495.2. NCBI lineage: Eukaryota > Metazoa > Chordata > Actinopteri > Zeiformes > Zeidae > Zeus > Zeus faber. The sequence goes on along the minus strand of NC_137190.1, from coordinate 1,705,861 downwards.
TATTTTTTATTGTATTTTATTCTATATATTTTTTATCTTATTCTATAAGTATTCCACTTACTGTATTACGTTTTCGGAGTCAGTTAGTCGGTCTATTAGAAAGGAATTTTCTACTTTTTATTTTTATTTTATTTTTGTACTTTTTCCTAGGACTTATTGTGTGCTATCACCGGGTGCGTTGCATTACATTTCACTGCATATATGTATGGAAGTATGTATATGTATGTGACAAATAAAAATCTTGAATCTTGATTCAAAATACCTGCTCAAGTCAGTAGGTAGTCATTCCCACATCAGCCTCCTTTACGGAGAAGTTCCGTATGGAGTCTGCTCCCACATGAGACGACGGTTACACATACAGTACCTTATGTGTTAGGGTCAGTACATAATGGGTTTGGGTCAGTACGTTATGTCCCGTGTAGATGCCATCGTTTGTGCAATCTGAATGGGTTTGTTTTTGTTCCCGGCTCAGAGACCAGCGCTTCGCTTCCTGTGGCCCCGCTCCTCCCGTTCGGTTCTCTCCGCTGACGGAGCGGGGCCACGAGGACAGAGTACAGAGGACAGAGTTGGGTTATTGCGTCCCTGGACGCAATAACCCAAACCCAAAGTTATTAAATCAGTGAGATCATTTTGAACCTGTCCTACACTCCCTGACTCCGGAGAATGAACGTTCTCCACCCGTTCTCCACCCGTTCTCCACCCATTCTCCACCCATTCTCCACCCGTTCTCCACGTGTTCTCCACCCGTTCTCCACCTCTCCCTGTCTGCTTGCCCACCGCACCCCTTACTGTAAAAGACAGGTGAAGGGTTTCTTAAGAAGAGAGATTATATTTTAGAATATAAAGACTTGTCTCCGTTGAGACTGGACGTGTTGCAGTTTCTCGTCTTTGCAACCAGCGCCACGGTTTGGATCGGACATTTTTCCAAACGTTTTAAATAAACAAACAACTTTTTAAATATTTGAGCAAAATAAATATTCGTAAAAACCCACTATTTGTGATTTGCCGGTATTCGGATTCGTCCCCACCCCTACTCTACGTGCGTGTCCCGGCAATGTTACTGCTTCCATCATCTGCTTCACAGCCGTAGCGGCATTTTCCGATAAATGGTACGAGGTCCGAGCGAGAGATTCAAGGAACGACTTTTTCCTTTTCCCACATGACACCAAAACAGAACATTACGAGAAGATTTATGGCTTTTAGTGCAAGTGGGAAAGGGGCTTAAGTTGTACTTCAATGTCTTTGAGGCTTAAATGCAACAAAAACTGAAATTTAGAAATAATGACTCATTCTTGGAATTATTCCAATGAAATGATTGGAATCAGCTCCACTCTTAACTACGATTCCTTTCCTGAACTTCATTTATATGTTTTTATATTCACTGCATTGGGTAAGCTTATACTGGCTAAATAACTAAATAAACTAATGACATGCACTGATGAGAGCAATTCACGCACAAACACAAACACACACAATACTACCATTGATGAAAAGAAAAACGAAATATTTAACTAAATAGTCAATTGTAATGTTTTTTTTAAGAATTAATTTAGGCCAAAAATGCCCGTTACGCTGTGAGTTTAATGTGTCACCAACATCTGGACTCTGGACTCTGGACCTGCTTTCTATATTCCCAGATTTGTCCCCGAAGATTATTTGCTTCAGTTATTTCGATTTTTGTCTTCAAATGTAGCTCATTGTGCCTTCAGCCCATTTCCCACTTTATTCATTCATAAAAAACTCAATTGATATTACTTTCCTGATATTCCTTCTCTGCATTCACACACACACAGACACACACACACACACACACACAGACACACACACACAGACACACACACACACACACACACACACACACACCCGTCATGTTGTTTTCATTGGTTTTTAACCACGAGCGTCGCGGCGTCAAAGACGTTGACTCAAGAGGTTTATTCGTCACAAACATAAACATTACTTTCATACATATATGCAGTGAAATGTCAAGTGTGATGTGAGTCTGGGAGCGTCTGGGATCGCCTGTCACCAAAACAAGGAGCTCGCAGCTTGGTGTTGGTGTTGTTGTTGTTGTTGTTGTTGTTGTTGTTGTTGTTGTTGTCGTCGTGTTTCAGACTTTTAAACCGAAATATCTAAATGTAAATGTGATTTAAAGTTGTTGTGGCACCGTCGACATCCTGCACCTTCCTCCTGGAATGTTCTCTGATCCACCTACAGCTGCAGGACGGGAATAGAGGAGGAGGACAAGCAGCGGTGATTAATAACACTGTAAATCTAGCCACGGTGCATGTGTGCATGTCTGTGTGTGTGTGTGTGTGTGTGTGTGTGTGTATGTGTGTGTGTGTGTGTGTGTGTGTGTGTGTGTGTCTGTGTGTGAGCACCAGCACGTGCATGCGTGGTCACCCAGGGGGGGACATTAGTGGTGAAACGCTGTCTGTCTGTCTGCATTCTTGTTAGGGCGAAGCAGCCAAACAAACAAAAACACCAACACACACACACACACAACACACACACACACACACACACACACACACACACACACACACACACACACACACACACACACACACACACACACACACACACACACACACACACACACACACACACACACAGGGCCGTGGGGGGCGGTGTGTAGACAGTAAGTAACAGGGTGGCAGAGATGGCATCTCCGGCCCTTAGAGGAATGTCGTCTAATTCTCTCTTGGCACGAATTCCTTCCTCTGTCTCAGCTGCGGTGACGCTCTATCCTTCAGTTGTTGAGTCGTTATGTAGTTCAGTCGTTCTGTTGCTCTGTAACTATGCAACTCTGTCATTCTGTCCTTTTGTCCTTCTGTCGCTCTGTCGCTCTGCCCTTCTGTCCTTCTGTCCTTCAGTTGTTCAGTCCTTCTGTCCTTCTGTCCCTCTGTCTTTCTGTCCGTCTGTTCTTCTGTCCTTCTGTCGCTCTGTCCTTCTGTCCTTCTGTCCTTCAGTTGTTCAGTCCTTCTGTCCTTCTGTCCCTCTGTCACTCTGTCCCTCTGTCACCCTGTCCCTCTGTCACTCTGTCCTTCAGTCCTTCTGTCCTTCAGTCCTTCTGTCTTTCCGTCCTTCAGTTGTTCTGTCCTTCTCTCCTTCAGCAGACAATTGTTCGCCTGGCTGGGACACCAGGCTCTAGAAAGTTGAAAAAATAAAAGCCCCAAAATATGAATCTGTCTTTGCTCCAGCTAACCAGTCAGTTTCAGCTGAAATAACCAGAATAACGGAGCTGAATCTGTGAGTTTATGTTGTCGGTATGTTTGGAGTGTGTACATCACTTTACCAAATGACCAAACAAGTGTCTAACAGACATTCCACTGAGTGGGAGCGTAGACGACTGAAGATCAGGACGTGAACTCAAATACTGTTAGGACCTTCTGCTGCACAACTCAGAGTTAGGACCAAGTCACGATTCTGCATCAAAGCTGCCCCTTCCACGCTGCCAGCGTAGCTCACACACACCTCCCCAAAAATGGAAAGAATGTAAGAACTTGATTGGTCTGCTTGGATCACTGTGGGATCTATTTTCCAAACACTAAATCACTTGTAATCATTCAGTGTGCTACTGCTGACTGACACAGGCCATGTTTTTTATTTTTAATGAAACACTTCAAACGACACTTGCCGTTTGTCATTCATGACTAAGCAGTGTTGATTTTTGCATTAAGTGTTGATTAGACAATAAAACTTACATGAAGCTGAACATTTTACATTATCCATTGCCGTTGTATTTTCCATGATTTCAGGCCCAATTCTCTTCCCCTACTTGCTTACGGCATCAAGGTTTCAGATCCATAAACGCTGCATCACTGTAGGCGGCTACAACGCGGTGACGCTGGAACTTGGACGCAGAAGTTCATATTGAAGCCTTTATTCATGGTGTCCTCCATTATTGCTGCGGACCATCTGTGTAAAGACTGTGACACAGGTCACAGTGTGACAACAATGCCACCATTCAGCCTGTCACCAGCTGGACAGACAGACATCCGGACACAAGGTCAAACAGCCAAACAGTTAGTCAGACAGTCAGTCAGTCAAGGGGTTAGTTGGGCAACAACCTGAATCTGTGTTCAGGCACATCGGGTCGACCAGTCAGTCTCAGGACAGACAGACAGACATGGCTGCCACTACACCTGCTGCACCAGTCTCGGGAGCCAGCCCACAGCGGGTCAGACCAGTGAGACCGGTGGGTGCAGCTGAAGGGTGGGGGTGGAATGCATTGTGGGGGCAGAAATGGGGCAAGTCTGCTCTCGCCGGCAAAGAGGCTCCTTTATTCTCGCCGAGCCATCGGTGAAAATAAGTGACTTAGTGATTAGACCAAGGGAGGACAGTGACAAGAGTGATTTACAACTTCTCAGGGAGGACGTGGGACGGACTTCCAAGCAGCCAGCCAGGATCTCTAAAAGTTTTAATCAAATCTCTAAATTGATGTCTTCAAATTCTGAGAGCTTGAAAAACCTTTGCCGTGGAATTATTCCCCTGTGTGATCCGAGAAATGAATCCAAAAAGTAGGCCTTCTCCCAAAGTTGTGGATATGCAGTTTCTAAACCCACACATCTTCATTTGAGTGAATTAAAAGTGAGTCATATCGGCCGTCTGTCTGTCCGCTGACAAAACGCCTCTCTCTTTCATGTGTTGGCGGGTGCAGACGTCTCACTTTCAGGTTTCGGTCTCAGGAATCAGTTTTGCCCCGTAGGGCTCGGCGCTGACAAAGCAGCTCCAATGAGTGGAGGGTGGAATGGCCTGACAGAGGGCTGAATTAGCGATAGAGCAGCAGACAGATGAAGGGAGGCGAGAAGTGATTCCATCACAGAACTGACGAGCAGAGGAGAGAAGAGGAGAGAAGCTGCTGGGACACACTGAGCCGAGCTGAGGAAACGCTCTGATCTCAGTGTGCGCACGACAGCAAATCCTGTCAAACTTTTTCAAAGTGTCTGATCGCTTCAACTCTGGTGGAAATGTTCTCCTCTCTAAAAATGTGCATGGTGGGGGATAAGAAACAATGGAAAAAAAGTCCAAATTAAGCATTTCGAGTGAAGATTAAAAATGCAACTCTTTCCACACCATTCTGATTACTTTAAAAGGTAGAACCAATTTTAGAACCGATTGGTGGCTTGGGATTTAGCCGCTCTTCGAGGAGCAGCATGATGTGACGCTCACACACACCAGTCGGTGTGCGTGGTGTCTCAACATCAAGCATCTCTGGCGCATCACCGTTCTCAGTCTCAGTCTCGTTCCTGAGGTTGGTCAGTATTCACTACACTAGTATTCGCAATGGCCACTCCCCCTTACCGTGAAATAATGCGGGTCCTCGCTTATCGACCAATTCGCTCGACGACCTGTTCGTAGGAACCGAACTTGGTCGTTTAGTAAGGAGTGCCTGCTGCTCACCACAGTGGAGTGAGTTGCGCTGTTCCCTCACAGCTCAAGATTCTGGGTGTCTGAGTGGGTTCCTCTGGGTGCTCCTGTTTCCTCTCCCACCTCTAAAGACATGCAGGTCAGTATTGTAAACTGACCTTTCCCCAGCCGGCTGCCGGCCGGCCGCCAGCCGGATATATCCATTCATTCCATTCAGATAAGCACTGACCTGTCATTAGCCTTTCAAGGACCAGAGGGCAATTCTAGGCAGCTGCATCTGTAGGTGTAAATGTGTGTGACCCTGCAGTGGATCACCCAGGACAGACTCCCAGTGCTCCTGCAAATGTGACCAGGAAACTCAGGTACAGAAGATTGATGGATGGATGGATGGATGGATGGATGGATGGATGGATGGGTAAATGGGTGGATGGATGGATGTGTGTGTGGATTGATTCAATTACTGGGAAATGACATGGCCCTTTATCTTTAACCACAAATTGTCTGTGTATTGTGGACTGACCCAGATATCCCAGCATTCACTTGCACAATGACACTATGATCAATTGAAACCTGACTGGGTTTGTGGTTGTAATCTCCTAATGCTAGGCTAGAGCACATCATCAGTGATATAACCTGGGGTCAGCGGGTGTTTTGGGTCTTTCAACATCAGACACCCTCAGCCAGGCGACCCTGCTGAGCTTGATCAAGCAGCAATCCTAGCAGCAGTCTCCCACACATCGGCTCTCTTGATCCAGAGCCATCTGGAGGCTTTCTACTAGGCCTCTGTGTTGCTGCAGATGGTTCTCCTCCTCTCCTCTCCTGTGATGCTGAGTGCAGAGTAGCCCTGCTAGTCCTTTGCACCCTTCGGACCTCCTCTGGGCCTCCACATGCCAACACTTCATCTTGCAACCTTGTCTGTGTTGCCTGTTGCTGACTAGACCCTCATATTTCTCCCTCTTCCGTTCAAATGCCTCCTCCATGCTGGACCTCTACTCCACAACGTCTGCTCTCACCTCATTCTGGACTAGTTTCCTCTGCTCCTTCCCCCGAGCCTTGTCCTAACAGGGTGTTATGAAGGTTCCCTGTCCAGCTCTTCCCCTGGCCACTTCTCCCACCACGGCACCATAGTGTAGATGTAACTTTGCCTGCTCCACTGCAGCTTCTGCTCTCCACTTCTTGCCTGTCTTAACTGCAACCACTGCCCCAGAAACTTTGTGGTTGCTAGACTCTCGATACTCTGGCATCTCCAGTAGTTTCAGTATACCGTGCTGGTAGATCCATGCTTTGACTTTTCCTATGAGGCCCGTCTTGTTGACATTATTGAGCCACTCCTCCAGGTGCTCACAGGTGTTCTTGATCGATGCAGCATCTCTGAAGCTGTTGAAGAGCTTCCCCAGGCTCTTTACATGCTTCTCAGAGATTGCAGGGATTGGTATATCTGTGACGGTGAATCTGAACTTCTTCAACACCAGGGCCTTGATTTCATAGGCTTCCTGGCCCATTCCACCAGCCTCTCATCCTTAAGAAGTCACAGTTAGGTTGACCATGCAGAGACTCTCAGGCTGAACTTGCTGTAGTGATCCAGGATGAGGTCTCCTAGTTGGTGACATGACTGTTATTCTAATGCTGGCGTTATTCTAATGCTTGGCCCCCTTCCAGTTCAAGGCATCACTGTCTCCAGCAAGAGTTTCATATTGGTGATTTGACCAGAAGCCTCCATTTGCAGTTCGGTACCTGGACCAAATGATAAGGTTTAATTGTTGGGATGGTAGCTCAGGAGGTAGAGCTGGTGGTCTAGTGATCTAGAGGTTGCTGGTTCGATCCCAGTCTCCTCCTGCTAGCATGCTGTAGTGTCCTTGAGCAAGACACTTAGCTCCTGATGGCTACGTCCGTCGGTGTTTGAACAATTGTAAGTCGCTTTGGATAAAAGCGTCTGCTAAATGTAATGAAATAATTGGAACTATGAACCATAAATTAAAACAAACAATGGACCAGGTACTCCCCTGCCCCCTTCATCCCTCTTTGGCATCTGGTTGTCTTGTTCAATAAACTGCAACCCCTTAATTTTAGCTCCAGCTGGCTGGAAATCATGACAGCATCTCCAGACCTTCCTCCAGGAACAGGGGTCCCCCTCCAGCTTTGTGGTGCCTCTCCCTGTGATAGGTAGCTCCAGATGTCCCCCCATCTCTGGTGCAGGCAGGGATCCACCAGATGAAGGAAAGGTGTCTACGTGTGTGTGTGTGTGTGTGTGCCACCCAAGCAGCTGCAGACTGCCAGACATCATGGGCAGAGAATGTCTGATAAATTCTCTCTCCAGATGCTTATTGTGTGTGTGCACGTGAGTATTTGTGTGAGAGAGAGAGAGAGTGTGTGTGTGTGTGTGTGTGTGTGTGTGTGTGTGTGTGTGTGTGTGTATGTGTGTGTGCACGCCCACAGGTGCATCTGCTTCTGTGGGCGTGTGTGTTCTGCAAAGTCGGCTGAATTAGTTTTTTTCTCATAAACACAGTTAAAGGCAGACACACACACTAACACATGAATGTGCGTGCATGCTTGTGGAGGCAGTCCAACGTGCGCTGAATGAGACGTCTCTGATCTGAATATATAAAGGAAGCTATGACTTAGACTTTAATAAAATAATACAAATAAAAACTAAATTCAGCCACTTCCCCGACTCACAATGATGAAGTGGCGAGAAAAATATGTAAATATCTGGGTAAAAAAACTGTACAACGAATGTTTTTGAGAGATTTACTTTGTTGTGTTTGGCTTTGGATTGTTTTATGATCCGTGTTTCATTATTTTCTGAATTAATTACATTTGTGTTGATCATATGGATTTCATTGCTTTGGAGTTATTGCTTTCAAACGTCTGTGCCAATGAAGCTCATTGGATTGAAAAATGTAATTGAAGTTACTGGAGAGAAAAACAGAGAGGGAAACAGAGAGAGAGAGAGAGACAGAGAGAGAGAGAGAGAGACAGAGAGACAGAGAGACAGAGAGACAGAGGGGGAGAGAGAGACAGAGAGAGAGAGCAAATCAACAAAACAATGTATACATTTTTTTCACTGTGCTGCACAGATAGCCTCTGCCTGTGTGTGTGTGTGCGTACATGTGTGTCTCTGCGTGTGTGTATGTGTGTGTGTATGCGTACATGTGCGTGTCTGTGCGTGTGTGTGTGTGTGTGTGTGTGTGTGTGTGTGTGTGTGTGTGTGTGTGTGTGTGTGTGTGTGTGTGTGTGTTAACCTGCAGGTACAGTGAGCTCATTAACTCTGTAATCACTGCATCCATCACTTTACGAGCTTTCTGCCTTCACATGTTTTGTAATAAGTTCTGCATCAGCGAGAATCCTGAGGTGAGGGCTCGACTGCACACACACACACACACACACACACACACACACGCACACACACACATGCACACACACACACGCACACATGCACACACATGCACACATGCACACACACACACACACACACACACACACACACACACACACACACTAGCCAGTGCAGATGTAGTAGGTATTATACAGTTTGCATTACGTCCTCCAGCCTCGTTCCTTCTTGGGCTGAAGACGTCAGACTGGTGGAGGACGCAGTAACACTTTGGCTCAATACAAGTGACAGACGTAAACAATGAAAAAGAAATGCCCACAAACGGGCGTGGCTCAACTCCATCAGGTTCTCACCCCCATTTGTCTTCCCGTCTTCCTGCCTTTCTGTCTTCCTGTCTTTCTGTCTTTCTGTCTTCCTGTCTTTTTGTCTTTTTTTCTTCCTGTCTTTCTGTCTTCCTGTCTTTCTGTCTTTCTGTCTTTGAACATGATGGAAGCATCAACATTGTTGGAGACTCAACATTGTTTTGATTTAAAGTTTCAGTTTGTGGCTAAATCACCATGGCAACAAACTTTTCTCAGTTGACTTTCCAGGAGGTGGTGGACCTCAGCTCTCATGTGATGAGGACTTCCAGCATCATCCCATCCGTGCAGGCTTGTGGCCCACGAGCCTCAGGTTGGACACCAATCCTACAGATTGAAATGCGCAGATCAGAATGCTTTGCGGCTCGAGGGGCGCCACCCCGGACCCCCGTTGTCATGGCTACCAGGTTACAGCTTTCTCTTTGGAAAAATGGAGTTTGGGATGTTTCTCTTTTTCTTTTCTTTGGGGACGAAACACAAAGCAAACCACAGTGGAAGCTCACACAGTCTGGAGATATTTACACCTTATATACAGTATGCTTTTTATACACCTTATATACACTTTATACAGACCTTGTACTTTATATACACCTTATTTATCCTTTACACATATACACCCTATATTCACTTTATATACACTTTATATTCACTTATATACACTTTATATTCACTTATATACACTTTATATTTAGTTATATACACTTTATATTTAGTTATATACACTTCATATTCACTTCATGTTCACTTCATATTCACTTATATAGTCTTTATATTCACTTTATATTCACTAATTGGAAATAAGTGAATATGAAGTGAATACTTTATATTCACTTATATATATTCACTATATATTCACTTATCTTCACTTTATATTCACTTTACATACACATTCTATTTTATATTCAGTTAATATTCTCTTTATATACAAATTCTACTTTATATACACTTTATATTCTCTTTATATACACTTTATATGTACATTGTATCCAGATGCAGAACACCTATTGTTGGTGTGATCTTCAAGGCTGGTTTGTCCAAATGTATGAAGCTATTGGAATGTTCCCACTGTGATAAACGAACAATCAATGTTTTCATGTCATCATCTCTACATCGATCCTTTGTTCATTTTTATATGTTCATAATAATTAACCCAAAAAGTAGTACCATGTAGATTTAAAGACACTATATTTATTTTGCTTAGATTAAATTAAATGTATGAAATCATCAAATCAAAACAAACGTCACCTTATCGATGCTGAAGCATTTGACTGAAAAGCTTCATTTTATTCATCTCCTTTTGTCGATTGTTGCTGAACATGTTTCCTGTCTCAAGCTGAAACACCGTCACATCAACATTCAATTCAATGCTTTCACCAACACGACAGCAGCTGCTCACACGTCTGCTCAACGCGTTGGCACATGTGTGTGTGCGTGTGTGTGTGTATCTGTGTGTGTATCTGTGTGTGTTGTCTGTGTGTGTGTGTGTGTCTGTGTGTGTGTGTGTGTGAGTCTGTGTGTGTGTGTGTGTGTGTGCAGGTGCGTGCATGTGGTGGGTGTCCAGGTGTGGTTCTTTCCACGGTGTTAACAGTGTGACACTCTTAAGGTGGAGCTCCATTGCATCACCGGCTCAGACAGATTTTCAGCTTTGTTTATTGCAGCTGGTTGAAGGTGCAACTCCGTCCGGCTGTGGTCTGACTCAAACTGCAGCAGTTCACATGGAACATTGTAATTATAACTCTTCACTTTACGGGGTGTGTATGAATATCTGAGCATTAGACAGGAGAGGAAATTTGCACTAACTCAGTAATAGCTCAGTAATATCTATAACCATTAATAACACAGTTATAACATTCATACCAGTAACAACACAGCAATAGCAGCAATAACACAGTAATAACCAGTAATACCACATTAATTGCCAGTGTTAACACAGTACTAACCTGTAATAACACAGTAATAACCTAATACCATAATTACAAAGTAACAACTCAGTAATAACACAGTAATAGCAGTGATAACTCAGTAATGACTCATGAATAACACAGTAACAGTAATCACACCAATGACATTTATTACATTTCTTTATTTACGAGTGAGCGATGATGCTCAGATGTTTCTCAGTTACACCAGCATCTCATAAATATCAATAAAACCAAAATGGGATAGTTATTGTTCCTGGTATATGATTGGATGATTCCCAGTCAATGACTACACTGTGAACCAGTCATTTAAAGGACCAGGACACAAACCACCTGTTTGTTGAGTGAAGAACGTTTCATCTCCTGTTGTAATTTGATATTATTTTGAGGAAGCTTCAAACCGACCCTCCGCTCTTCAACACACGCAGCCTTTCGCTCCAAAGGTTTTGCATTTTAAAGTGACACGAAACCTGAAGGAGAATCCACCTGAACGTTCACAGCTTTTCTGTGACGTCAAACTAAAGCGGCGCTCCACATCCACGGACACTTTGAGTGGAATTCCACTTGGACCTCTTCACAGTTCGCAGCCGAGCGGCCAGAGACATGAGGCCAGGCGGCCCAAGGTGGGTCCGCCACCCTGTGTTGGGCCACCAAGACCTTTCATCTGGCCCAGCACGGCCTTTTTGTCAATAATTATAAAAATAACAATCATAAGGTTTTATGTGGTTTTGTATGTGTGCAAAGTTGGCCTCTCTGCTTTTGGCACATTTAGTTACTTGCTGCACGCAACAAGACTTGATGTTCGTTCCAAAGACGACTGTTCGACAGCCCAGAACGTCTCCTGGTCGTGGACGTCAGGAGGAGATCTGTGCCGTTGGAACCTCTGTATCATTTTGCATCTTATTTACAAGGCAATGTAATGAAGTTTGTGCATCTCCACCCTCCAACCTCCACCCTCCAGCCCCCCCGCTTCACCGGTGCCAGCGCCGGTCGCCCCCCCCCCTGCGCTCGGGGTCCAGACGCCTCCTGGGGCTCCAGGTGACGCCCGCGCTACGTCACCGTGGGGGGTGGGGACGGGGAGCGGCCTGGCGCAGCAGAATATGGAAAATGTGTTTTTTTGTGGAGTGGAGTTCATAGCTTTTCACGGGATGTTACGAGGCGTCAGTAAAACCTGGATGATCCACACACACACACACACACACACACACACACACACACACACACACACTATGTACTCCACCTCTGGGGCCACTATGGAACCAAGGCCTTTCCTGAATACACAGAGCAAAACAAAACATGACACAACACAGAACAACACCGATTATAACAACCTCTGTTTACCAGTCACTGGATCCTCCTTTGTGTCCTGTTACTTCAAATGCTTTTGTGTTTACAGCCTTCCCTGCGGTTTACTCCAACCCTCTTTAACACTCAAATAAGCTTCAAAAATGTCAATTGCACCAAAAACAGGATATCACCAGATGCAGCTGAGCGGCCGACGCAGGCCTGTCCAGCAGATGTGAGGAGAACCACAACAGGTGCTTGAGGTTCTGACTGCTCCTCGTTAACGGAACCTGTGAGTGATTACAGACTTTCCACGTGCACATGCACCGTGAACGTTCACCGAAAGCTCACTTGCGGGCTCCCTCTCCAGCCGGAGTAGAGATAACTGCTAGTGATTAGTGCGCACTGCGGGGTTACCTGGTGATAACTGGAGTGGAGTTTACAAGACTCACACACACACACACACACACACACACAGCCCCCCCCCACCCCCCACTCTTGTTTACATACAAAGGCTGTACAAAACAGAAATGCTAAATAAATAGTTTGTTGGTGGAGTGGCTGCAGACGAGCTGCTGAATGAGTTGAAGCTCATTAGGACTCAAGCATGTGGCCCCGGGGCCACATCTGACCCGTGAGACTATTCACTGCGGCCCGCTACGTGTATATAATGTATTGTTAATCTGTCATGCAAATTCATTTTAAAATCACAGCGCTTCAGTAATCCAAGTTAATTTACTGAATGTTTTCAGAATATAAACAGAAAAACGTAGAATATAATAAATAACTGTGATTATGTAACATATTAATAGTTGAAGTATATAACAGACAGGTTATTAAGCATTTCAAGTGTGTTGTGGAAAAAAAGATGCTGTCCATAGACTTTCAAACTACATTAAAGTGTTGTTATGATACGTCCACTCGTGAGGACTGAGTGGACTCACTTCCTGTCCTCTCATGTGGCTTCCTGGCCAGCAGCCACGCCCACCCCCCGTGACATAAGGCAGCGCAGCGAGTCCCGTGTGAGACAGGAAGCAGAGTGACCTCAGCACAGGAAGACAACAGGGTGCATGTGTGTGTGTGTGTGTGTGTGTCTGTCTGTGTATGAATGTGTGTGTGTGTGTGTGTGTGTGTGTCTGTCTGTGTATGTGTGAGTGTGTGTGTGTGTATGTGTGTGTGCTCTAGGAGTTTTCCATTGCAGTGTGAGTGGGCTCCAGCTGTTTGCTGTGTCAGTAAAAACTGCAGGACTCTGATTGTTTTCAAAGTTATTTTTTTAATGTGTACATGTCCAGCATGGATTGTTAACACACTCAAATCGAGGTGAACACACAACAACACAAATGTATAAAATTTTACATTTTCTACAGAAAAATAACATCACTAACAACCAATCAAAAAACAACCTAGTTGGAATGTTATTAACAACAACAAAGAAAATCGTCGACGTTAACGACGTCGTATCAAATTCTGAGAGAAATAAGAAACGCACAAATAGAAATCGTCAAAAAAAAATTCAAATCACAAGAATCAGACAAATGACACTGACTCCACCACCTCCGTCCCGGATGGAGCTGAGGTTTGTCAGATCCAAAATGGCCGCGTGTGAGATGCTATGACTGAGTCTGCCACCAGGGGGCTCGCCTCCGCCAACGCCCCCGCTTATTAGATCGCTGGTAAAGAAAGAGAAGCTACTTGTTCAGACAGGAAGTAGTGGCTGCCTCTAAAAGCTGCTGCAGGAAGCGGTTTGTACCGTGGGAGACAGCGGCGGGTTTGGATCCGGCGCTCTGGGATCCAGCGCTGGAGACATGGAGCCGCGTCCCCGAACCCGTTTCATCCAGACGGGGGAGTCAGCGAAGCGGCGCCTCCTGCCGCCGAGTGGTTTCATTTCCACGAGGCTCAATGTGCGAGGTGAGGTGCACCCTGGGAAACAGCCCCCCCCCCCCCAACAAAGAGAGGGGGGGGGGTTATTTGTTATGGTTCGATCCCCCAGGGGTGCAGGGTTGAGCGGGGCATGGGGGGAGGGGAGAGGGAGGTTTACAGTGAGTCTTGTGAAAGTGAACCTCCCCCAATCTGAGCAGAGCAGTGACTCTCCAACGTCAGTTTGATCCATTCCATCAGATTCAGCCTCTGGATCCAATCTGATCAATATCTTCATTGATTCCATCAGATTCAGTGTCTCCACCGTCATCAGGGAGAGAACAGTGAAACGAGGACGTTACCGGAAATTAAATTACACTTTAACTGCTGATCATTTTTCTGGGGATTCCCTGGAAGCTCTTGAAGGACCCCTGGGGGGTCCCTGGACCCCACGTTGAGAACCCCCCCCCCGCTGAGTGGTCACAGCTCCTCAGCTGCAGCCTTTTAACTTCGATCTCATAAATTACTCTCATCAAAACCTGTTGAAGGAGCTTTTTCCCAGAGTGCACCTCCCTCCTCCCTCCTCCACCCTCCTCCCTCCCTCCTCCCTCCTCCACCCTCCTGTCCTGTCCAATGAACTCTGACTTGGTCCAGACTCACCAGGACTCGCTGTGGATCCATTGATCGCCCTGCGGGGGGGAGCGGGGGGGTCAGATCAGATCGGCCACAGGGCTTTTACCACTGATTACCCCCCCCCCCTCCCCCAGGGGGCGGACGGAAGCAGAGGAAACTGTTTCCTGGCAACTGAGATGGAGCAACCTAAGATCAATCTCTGGTTTGTCTGTGAGTGTGTGTGAGTGTGTGTGAGTGTGTGTGAGTGTGTGTGTGTGTGTGTGTATGTGTGTGTAGTAAATTTCTCCCATAGCGTGTGCGTGTGCGTGTGTGTGTGTGTGTGTGTGTGTGCGTGTGTGTGTGTGTGTGTGTGTGTATGTGTGTGTATGTGTGTGTGTGTGCGTGTGTGTGTGTGTGTGTATGTGTGTGTATGTGTGTGTGTGTATGTGTGTGTATGTGTGTGTGTGTATGTGTGTGTGCGTGTGTGTGTGTGTATGTGTGTGTATGTGTGTGTGTGTATGTGTGTGTATGTGTGTGTGTGTATGTGTGTGTGCGTGTGTGTGTGTGTATGTGTGTGTATGTGTGTGTGTGTATGTGTGTGTGTGTGTGTGCGTGTGTGTGTGTGTGCGTGTGGAGCTGGTTCTTGTTTCTTTGCCGTTTGGCCTCCACAGCTTCCTCCGCTGCAGAGCTGCTGCATTTAGGTCACGCGGTGCCGTGCCAGCGAGAGGCTGCTGAGGTCGTCTTCCTAAAAAGGGTTTGGTGTCTGCTCTGCCCCCCTCACCCCCACCACCCCCACCCCCACCGCCACCACCACCGCAAATGATCCAAAGTCAAAGTCGTTTGTTGCAACAGACGAAGCAACGTCCAGACTCAACACATGTTGTGTCACGTGAGTTTTACTGAGGTGGGGCCATTAACCACCTTCCACCACTCCACCTTACACCACCCCACCTTCCACCACCACCCCACCCTGACATGTGACATGCTTCCACTACACTGTAGGACACCCCCCACCCCCTCCAACCACACCCCCTCTCTCCAAATCTTCTCTTTCTGAAACCTGAGCTACACCCTCCTCCCCTTTGAAAAGCAAACTGACTGGACTTCGGCTCAGCCCCACCCCACCCCACCTAACCTCCACCCACATCTCTCCCTCTCTCTCTTTCTAATCTCTTCTCCTCGGTGACCCCTCCACTGGTTTGCACTGTTTTTACCCAGATGAAAGGGTTGCAGTGTTTTGGTTTTGGGTGGTGGGGTGGGGGTGTAGATTTGGGGGGCCTTGGTTTAGGTTTGGGGTGGGGGCGCTCACACCTGCTGTTTTTGTTTCCTTCCTTCTTGGAGTGGACATGAGGTTCTGTGTCTTTAATTCTTAAAAAAAGGCAGCGAGTGTGGCTGGGCGTCGGCGTCTTTTGGCCTCCTAGTTTGCCTCCTAGTTTGCCTCCTAGTTTGCCTCCTAGTTTGCCTCCTAGTTTGCCTCCTAGTTCGCCTCCTAGTTCGCCTCCTAGTTCGTCTCCTAGTTCGCCTCCTAGTTTGCCTCCTAGTTCGCCTCCTAGTTCGCCTCCTAGTTGCTCATTTCCTCTGCTTGTGTCAGGTCGGGTGTTGCTCTTGTCCGTCAAACAGGACGTTGACTTTCCGTAGAAGAGAAAAACTACAAAGGGCCACAAAGAATTCCCTGAATTTTGCGCTGAGGGCTCCAGTCTTATCGTCTCTGCCGCTGGTTGGAGCCGCGGGGGCGGAGCCGCGGGGGCAGAGCCGGGATCACTTGGTGTTGGAACAAAGATCTTTTCCATCAAGCGACTCCGTGACACCAAGTGCAGCTGGTTCCTACAAGTCCAGCGACAGAGGAACTAAACGCTGGTTTCAGCCGCTCCGCATCGACTTCCTGAACACGGCGACATGTTGACACCGACACAAAACCTGTCTGTCTGATCCAGAGAGCGAGAGCGAGAGAGAGGGAGACAGGGAGAGGGATAGAACCCGGGGAGATGAAGGAGAGCACGGTGTGGAGGGGGGGTTCAGAGACAATTTAAAAGCAGAAACCCTGCTGAGACGTGGGGGGGGGACCTTCCTGGTGCAGAAATAACAACGAGAAAAAGAAAGTCCCACAGTATGAACCAAAACAACATCCTCATAATAATAATAATAATAATAATAATAATAATGTGCAAACTTCTCTATTTTAAATAGAAAGTATTGTAGAGCACCGGGGGGGGTGTATATAAATAGATTTCCTGTCACGAATATTTATGCTTTTTTCTGCCTGTTTGTGTCGGTGTGTCTCTATGTGTGTGTGCGCGTTGCAGTACAGTATGTGCACGTCTGCCTCCACGGTCGTTTGGGGTCCCTGAAAAGTCCTGGCCCCGCCCCGGAGCGCCTGCCTGGGGGGGGGGGTCAGACCCAGTCCTGCAGCGAGCGCTTGCAGTGCACCAGCAGGCGGGGGGCCCCCTTCCTCTGCAGCGTGCTGATGATGCCGTAGATCAGTCCCAGAATGCACAGCACCAGGACCAGCGGCACGCTCACCATCAGCACGTTCATGGTGCGCTGCTCGCTGTCGTCCACCTTCAGCACCACGTCCACCTCGTTGGCGTCCTCCTCCCGCCCCTCCCGTTCCTCCTCCTCTGCGTCCCTCGTCCCGGCGTCGGCGTCAGCGCCGCCGTCCCGGTCCTCGCCCCGGTCTTTGTCGCCGTCGCGGCCCGCGTCTGGGTTGAACGGGGGCCGGTTCACGTCGGGGTACTTGCGCCCGGGGTCAGGGTCCGCGTCCCGCTCAGGGGGCTCCGGGTCCACGCTGCAGCCCATGAAGTCCCGCAGGATGGACTTGGGGAAGCCCGGCTCGCTCTTCATGCGGTGGTTGTCGAACTTCCAGTACCGGGAGCCTTTGTAGAAGTAGGTGTAGGCTGCAGAGGAGGAGGAGGGATGGAAATAAATACCAAAATACCAAGAGGAGCACTAGATAACACGTTCTTTTTGGATTATTTTTGGCCTCCTTCACATCATCCGTCACACAAGTGAAATCGCAGCAATGGGTGGGTTTGCAGTTATTTCAATCTTCCTGGTGTGATTGGGGCATTTTTGGTTTGAGTCATTATTTGGCGTACAATGATAAATTTGGGGAATCTAACATGCTCCTGTGCCTCAAATAATTGGGGTTATTTTCCAACACAACGTCCGTGCAGGAATCACTGAGCACACACTTACACACACCAACCCCCTCTTTCCTCAGACCATTGAGCTTCCACGCCCTGATTCATTGTTTCAGGAATCTCTCTCTCTCTCTCTCTCTCACACTAATGCGCACGGTTCCAACCCCCAACCCTCCACTCACCTCCATCATCGCTGAGGAAAGCCCCCTTGGGGGTGGAGGGCACCGACGAGCCCCACACGCTGATGGGCTTCGGGTAATCTCTGTCGGCCGCACGGGACTGCTCGTTGAACCGCCAGTACCTGGGGGGGGGGGGGGGGTGGGGGGTCATTGACATACAGCCAATCAGATCAGTGAATCACATCAGGAAGCCACGCCCACCCATTGAGCTGACTTTGCTTTATTCACTGTAGTTGGCTGGAGAGTGAACGGAAGTTGAGAAAATATCTGATCAGAGCACGGAGGGAGAAAGCAGAAACATGGAAATGGGAATGTTATTTTCTGGACCCGGAGTTTTCCACCTCTGGATTACTGTGTTAAAAACAGACCATAGTCTGTTTTTAACACAGTAGAGAGATGGCTTCTCCCACTGTACATTCCACAAAAAGAAACCTCTGCACACACATTGAAATGCTTGTTGTTCTTGTGTAAAAATGGACCTGTCATTGCAGAAGACGCCACACGAGGCTCTGGATGAATACTGTGTGTTGTTCTGCTTCAGTGTCTATGTTCGCTAAATGCAATGTAATGTAATGTTCGGAAAACTGCAGCTGTAAACATTGACGTGCATTAGAGATCTTTTCATTTAATTGCATGTTATCGGCCCTGCTTTCAGGGTGAATAAGGTCGTGGTTTTGCCACCGGTTTCTGATTTACGTGGTTAACGGTCCTAACATGAGTTCGTGCCACTTCTGAGCGTCCACCCATCCATGCGGTTCATGCTCCCTGGTCTGATCAGATCCATTTATTTGTTATTTTGAATCTCATCTAAATGTCTGAGTGGCTTGTGTTTCCCAGCAGAGGTTGGACTTTTCCTCAGGTTGTTCTCACCAGTCTCCCTTGAAGAAGTAGGTATATCCAGAAGGTTCCCACCAGATGGCCGTGTCAATGCGGTCGTAGGGAATGTCCCGGCCGTAGTTGGTCAGCTCCAGTGGGTACCCGGGTTCCAGGTTGGCCTCCCGGAACAGCCAGTACTTGTTCCCTTTGGAGGGAGGAGGGAGGATCAGCGATGAACACCAAAAGTTCACAAACCTTCTGAGGCCTTTCAGTCAGGAGTTTGCATGTTCTCTCCATCTCTCCATTCCTGGTGCTTGTCTATGTATTTAGCAAATAAAGGATGGAGGGACGGAAATGGGATGGAAATGGTTCCATCCCATGAGAGCTCATGGAACAGTGCGAAGGGTTCTATTAGAACAGGGAGATGGGAGAGGAGGCCACGGAGAGAAGGCTGTGGGAGGGTTAGTGTGTTGGTTGGTTGGGTGGTGGTAGGTACGGTGGAGAAGATTGGGGTGAACAAGGGTGGAGGGGGCTGGTTGTTGAGAAGGAAAGAGAGAGAAATGGAAATGCTTCCATGAAGCTTTATGGTGCATTGAGTGGGACTTTCCCTCCATCCACACCCCTTGTAAGCCAGAGGTACTGATCTGGAAGCAGTTAGCAAGACCCTATAGATACACACACAACACACACACACACACACACACACACACACACACACACACACACACACACACACACACACACCACATTCACTGGTACAATAGTAATTGAAAAGGCCTGAACACAATGAGAGAAACTAAACAGTGTATAACCACAGGCTGGAGTAATGGAGGTTCTGCGCCTAACGACCCATCAGGGGTTTGGTCCTAATGGGGGTGGGGTGTGGGGGGGTGGGGTGTGCGTGTGGGTGTGGGGGGTGTGGGGGGGTGGGGTGGCGTGGGTTGGGGAGGGGGGGGTGGTCTAAGTGTTTTTCAGTGTGTGTTGGAGCCCGGGACCGACGCTCCCCTGGCAATCTTCCAAGACCCTTTTCCCACTGGCCTCCCACCCCCCATCCACACCCGCCTCACCCACCTCAACCCCCCACAACACACACCCAACCACCCCATGAAACACCACCCCCAGGACACTGTCTGCTCTACAGTGCATTATCTGTCTGTCTGTCTATTCCTTTCATCTCAGCCCTCTTCTCAAATAAACTCAGTTAAAAATCTTTATTGGTGATTGAACCAATAAAGATTTTGATGTGCGTGTGTGTGTGTGTGTGTGTGTGTGTGTGTGTGTGTGTGTGTGTGTGTGTGTGTGTGTGTGTGTGTTTGTGTGTGTGTGTTTGTGTGTGTGTGTTTCTCGCCAGATGTGTCTTAAGGGCTGATCTCAGGTCCCCTCTTATTCCTTAATTTCTTTCTCTGATGGATGAAAGCCAAGTCAGAGCCACAGGGTTTGCCAATGACATCATCATCATCACCATCATCGTCATCATCATCATCATCATCATCATCAGGGTCTGCCTTAAAGGCACAGTGAGCCCGTTTTCCCGGGCTCCAGCGCTTCATCCCCCGTTATAGAAGAACAAGCTGCTCGCACGGAGTCACACGATACAAATAACTGAGTTAAAACAGGCCAGAAAACGTTTAATGATCTGTACTAAAAATACATTAAATACTTTATATATCTCCATCTCTGCCTCAACTGTCAGAGACAAAACAGCTTCCAGATCCTCCAGACTGTCAGTAATTCAATATTACATCTGAACCATTATAGATGTACAGTAAAGTACAAAACTAAACAGATGTTGGAACACATGTTCGCCTAGAGACACATTATGTTTCATGTGCTGAAGACACTAAACTCCCCACGCTATCAGACAATAAAACTCCAAACACCAAGAAACTTTGGGCCAAAAAGGGTGGAGACGCTGCTGCATATGGAGGCCAGGCCGTGGATTTGAGTCCTGAACTCAAATGCAGATTCCGGATCCAAAGGACCACGGTGTTGAGCCGTCGCTGTGTCTGGATCTTTAATGGCCGAACGCTGCTGCTCCGTCAGAAACCCAATGCTGACTGTTCAATCAGAACCAGTGACTTCATCTTTCTGCCTGTTCCCCACGTATGAGTGTATGAATAAATGTAAGAGTGAGGGATGGTTTCCATACCTTTGAAAAAGACGAACTTCCCGTCGTGTCTCTCGTAGGCGGCGTCGATGTCTCCGGGCAGCCCCCTCCAGAAGTGGCTGATGGGCATGGGGTAGTTGTCCAGAACCCGGTTCCGACGCACGCGCCAGAACCAACGGCCCTGAGAGCAGAACAGGAGGTAGAAGCTCTTAGAAACTTTAACGCAATAAGAAGACACCGTTGTCCAATCCTCTCTCTAGACACACGCCGTCTCCACTGTGTTTCCTGGAATCCAGGAATTAGTCCAGGCCAGACCAGTTTGAGTCACGGTTTGACTCCCTCCAGGAAAGATATGTGACCTGAACTTGAAACGCTCAGGTTTCAAGGTCGGCTGCCGGGTTGAGTTCTCTTAATCCGCTGATTCCATCACACCTCTTATTTCCCATAATGCTTTGCGTTGGGGCTACTGGTGATTGTAGTTAATGCCAAGCACAGTGAGTGCTAGGAGATAAGTGGACCAGAAGGTACAATTAACTAACATGGAGCTAAGCGCCAGCGGGCTAAGAATAGCTGGTGTGGCTGCATCACGTCTCATCACACACTCCGTCCTCCAGGAGCAGCTGTTTGCTCAAGTTGGTCCGAAACATCTTGCGAACCTTTCTGAGTCCATGATTCCAGATGACACATTAACAACAGACGCTGAACACCTTTTTGGATGTATTTATTAGCAGTGAGTCAGTGACTCACTGGTTTGAACCGGGTGACGTAGCAGTAAAAGCTGAACACCGCTTGTTCTTGGCTGGCACGGAGAGGTTTGCCCTTCACGCTGGCGCAGGGAGGATGGCACTACAAGAACACTCACGCGTAAGGATCTCCATCTCCTTTGCTCTTCTCCCACTATAAATATAAATGCTCTCACAGAAAAGGACGGTATGACAGGAAACAGGATCATGAAGATCTGCAGAATGCAGAATGGAACTGAATCCAATGGGAACCAATCAGAACAGTTGTGAACGCGCCGGACCAGCCGGTCCTGTCCAGCTTGACGCCCTGACAGACAGGATCACTGCACGGGCGTGACGTCTTGATAAGCGGCTCACAGCGGAGCGGAACCAGAACAGAATGCGGTGTGATGGGGCGGCCATTAAGAGCACTTCAGCGTGCAGTAATCTCCGGCAGTCTGATGTGAAGATAGAGTGCAGGCAACGAAGAAAGAAAAGGAGCAATTACCCCTGAGAATGACGTCTCTCTTCCTCCCCTAATGGACAGGAATTAATGCAAAGAGAGAAAGAGAGAGGTGTTGGAGCACACATCTCCTCTTGAAATGCCTCGTCCACCCGGACGTCTCGCAGTGAAATATCAACATAAAAAAGCATGTCTAAATGTCTCGCTTTTATACTGAGAAGAGGAGCCACGATTACAAATCGCCGGTGCTCTGAAGCACTTCCACTAAAAGGGCCAAGACAGTGTCTGAGCATATGCACGATGACGCCCACACCGCTAGATGCCAAGTCTGGACATGTTGGCTTCCCAAGGACCGGGTCAAACACACAGACGTCTCATCTCCAACTGGATGTCGAAGTGTAGACGAGTGTGCAGAGCCTTCTGTCCAGTGCTCGTACCTCCAGTGCTGCTGTCTCTCAACACCCCCCCGCTCTCCCACCCAAACACAAAGACAACGTGTGAAGCCTCTTTACTACGGGACCAGAGGAATGAACTGCCCCACCCGGCCAGTCAACCTGAATGCAATCAACTATGTCATATTTGAACCAATAGGAGCGGTCGGTGAACTACTACACAAACTCACTGTGTCCATCTGCTCATCCCTTATTCTAGACAAGTTTATTTGCTCAGAGATTTTGTATTTTGTTGTGAGTATACGCCTTTAGGAATACAAATCACCTGCTGGGGACAGGTTTTGACAGAGTCAAAACTCAGTTGTGCTTTCACATGAATTTTGTGTACAACCATTCAAATACAAACAGAGAAAACTCCAAATTTGTTTTAATTTCTATTATGATGGATGAAATACATCTACAGCAAAAAAGAGAGGCCTGTCATCTGAAGGGTGGAGGCCATGACATGAGCTAGCACCATCGCTGTATTACCCCCATGACCAGTAAACAGATGGAGCAGACATTTACCAACAACCAGGGGCCTTGGAACTTGGATGGGTGATTGAAAAAGGTCTTAAAAATACCTTTAAATCTCGAATCCAGATGACAGCTATTCGCAGCACAGGGCCCAGAAGAGCAGTTTGTGTACCAGAGAGAATCTTACAACCCCAGTGAAAAGTTCCTTCTCGCTGCCAGCTGGTCAAACGTGAGCAGCTCATGTGAGTCCAGACACCTCAGGGCAACAGCTGATCGCGCCCCACCCCTCGGAAACAGCGCGTTTCATCCCATTAAAGTGAAAGCGCCTGTCGTTTTACAATCCTCTAAGGACCTGATTGGAAACAGGTGCATGGAACAGGCCCCGCGCCTGCCTTGAATGCCCCTGGAAAGGGTGATAACTTAACAACAAAGTTTCCTTTAATATTTTATAAAGAAAAATTGACCTTGTTCAAGGTGGCACAGTCTGGTGGGAGGTGAAAGTCTGTTTTCAGGTGATCAAACTTGTCACACCTGCAGAACACAGGATTAGCTGTTAAAACAGCTGAACCCCTTTTCGCACCACGGCCGGAAAAGTCGAGCTGCTTTACAAGGTCCACTTGTTTTCAATAGACATGACTGTGCCAAAGTGGTAAAAACAGACGGTCAACCTCCCAGCGTCCAGCATGACCATGATGGTCAATCAAATCAAATTCTAGATTTTTCAACCATAGAAAGGCACTTTATGTCCAATCCCACATAATACAAAAAGGTGAAAAGGTTTATTCTCACCAAGTGTGTCCAGAAAAACAAAGATTACATTTAAAAGTTATAAGGATCTCTCAAATAGCTTTTCTGGGAGGCTGTAAATGGAGCAAACATGAATAAAGTCTGTTTAATTATTTGGATCACTGTTTTAAGTTAGTGGAGAACATACTTACACTAAGAATGATCCGCACAGAGAGAAACCCATCCACTCAAAGCTCTCGTCACTTGACAATCTATGGACTGGGTTTTGGACACAATCACCGCCCAGCGCCATTGAGCACCTTGAGACTTGTGACCTTGAAAGGAAGCGTCTCGACCGTGTGCTTTTAATGTTCTCTCACAGAACATTGTGAACTTTGGTTTACTGAACAGTCCATAAAACCCACGAGGATCTCTTCAGGACGATGAGCTACTGCGTACCTGAACCTCCATCTAAGAACCTGGTTGACTGCCCCCACCCCTCATCCCCTGACACTGGAAGCCCGCCCCCACCCCTCAGCCCCTGACACTGGAAGCCTGCCCCCACCCCTCAGCCCCTGACACCTGAAGCCTGCCCCCACCCCTCAGCCCCTGACACTGGAAGCCCGCCACCACCCCTTAGCCCCTGAAACTGGAAGCCCGCCCCCACCCCTCAGCCCCTGAAACTGGAAGCCCACCCCATACCTTGAAGACGAACATCTCCCCTCGGAGCATGGTGACCGTGTCAAAGTTGCCCTCGCAGATGTTGGGACCGTAGTGGTCTGGTCTGTCCGTGGCCCTGGGGCGGTCGGGGTGGCGAGGCGGAGTCTGGGGGGGTCGGGGTTCCGGGCGACGGGGGGTGATGGTGGGCAGGGCCTGGGTGGGCCCGCTGTCTGGTTGACCTATCAAAGGACACAAGGAGGAGGAAGGTGAAACCTGCTGTAATGGCTACAGCTACACAGAACAGTGCCGGACTAAAGGGGCAGAATATTGGGCATTAACTCTCAAGGCGGCGATGTGGACATTTCATTCCGAAGGTCATAAAGCCAATCTTGAAGGACAATGTTGAGGTACTTTGAGAATTAGAAGTAGGTCTCTTGCTGCTGTGGAGCAGTCGAACCCCTTATGACCTTCGTCCCAGACTCACCGTAGATCTGCTGTATCCCTCGACGGTCGTCTTCAGGTAGCTGGAAGTTTTCCGTCTCCATCCACTGGTAGAAGGGAGCCATGATGGCCAGGGGGTTGTTGGAATGCTCCAAGCCCAGGGCGTGGCCTAGCTCGTGGACCGCTACCAGGAACAGGTCGTTACCTGGGTACAGCGGGGAGAGGGGGTGGGAGGTACAGACATCAGTCTGAGCGAGAGGAAGGTACAGCCCGGCACGGTGACCTCGCCGTTTCCAGGAGACTAACACTCCTCCATCAAATGAGCAGTGACTCAGAAAATGTTCACCATAAAGATAGGCGTGAGAGGAAACAAGTTGACATAAAAATGTAAGATAACTGTGAGCATCCAGTCAAAATGCTGTGTCAGGAGGACCCCCCCAATCTTCCTCATTAAAACCTGAGGTTCAACCAACAGGAATGTGCCTGTTGAGTGTTTTCTCCTAATTACAGTCTCAATGAAGATTTCCACAAATCTGACAGCCACACATTATGGACGGCCGCGCTAATAACTGCAGACGCGGATCAGCGTTCCGTCCCGGCCAATGAAAACCCCCGTTGTCCATGTCCGTGGTGACGGACACAC
>NC_137190.1:1652821-1670321 GCF_960531495.2 Zeus faber | reverse complement strand
ACTGTTGTCCTCATTTTCCTTTCTGCCTCTTCTGCTTCTACCTGCTCTGGCAGTGCTGTGTTCATGTCTGCTCACGCCAATAAAGCTTTATTGAACTGACACAAAAACTGAGTAAGAGATAGAGAGAGAGAGCACACACACACACACAGAGGACGTGGTGCACTGTTCAGTGGACTTAATAAGCTCCAACAGACTTCCTACTCTCTCTCTCTCTCTCTCTCTCTCTCTCTCTCTCTCTCTCTCTCTCTCTCTCACCCCATCTCTCTCTCCAGACAAGAGGGCCTTTTGTATCTGCTAAGATTCCTCAGAGTCCCAGGGCCACAGGACGCCTGTGAACTCTGTGTGTGTGTGTGTGTGTGTGTCTGTGTGTGTGTGTGTATGTGTATGTGTGTCTGTGTGTGTGTGTGTATGTGTGTCTGTGTGTGTGTGTGTGTGTATGTGTGTGTGTGTGTGTGTGTCTGTGTGTGTGTGTGTGTGTGAGAACAGCTGTCACATTCAGCCATCACATGCTACACAGCTGAAACTGATCTTCTTGCTCGCCCGCCCCCAATTTCCAACTTTCACCAGTCTCTCTCTCTCTTTCAATTATCTATGTCTGTCTGTCTCTCTATCATCTGTCTGTTGTCCTTTTTTAACTTTTTTTGTTTTTCTGTTATTCTTAGGAGCTTGGTTTCAGTTTCCTGATCACACTCATATTCTTCTCTCTCTCCCTCTCTCTCCCTCTCTCTCTCTCTCCCTCTCTCCCTCCCTCGCTCTCTCTCTCACACCCTTCCCTTCTCCCTGATTCCTCCGTCCTCCTACTCCATCCCTCCGGTCCAGAAGGAGGATGAGTGCCGGACCAGACCCAGGCTGTTTCCCCGTGAGGCTGAATAAAGTGTCAGTCGTTCAGTGTTTGGATCCAAACCCCGTCAGAGAAGCGATGGAAATCCAAAGGATCATGGAGATTCTGACGGTGACCAAGGCGGTGCTCCATCCTCCCGCAGTTCCCAAAACTACTTCCGACCCCCCCATGGGTGCAGCTTAGGTGCCAATTAAGCAAATATGAGAAACATGGGAATTCTTCAAAGTTCACAATTCAATACTTCAAATTAAAACTGAGGAGCAGAATGACTCCCACGGCGTCTATATCCCGAAAAACAAGCACTACAAAACTGAAATGAGCCACATGGGTCAGCTCAGAACCGCTCAGGCTTTAAAATACAAACCATTCTGTTTCTGTCTCCAGCCAACCTGCTGCTGGTTAAATGCCAAAGTATTTGTTCAAAACCCAGAGCTCAGATTGTCTGTGTTTACAGAGCTGAGTCCAAAGTCACTTTGAGGGAAGTTTGTCAGTCGGGTGCAAATAACTGAGCAAGCTGTTGGTTCCGAAGGACAGCGGCGACAGAAAATCTTTTTCTTTTGCAAAATCCCGCTTTTCTTTATGATAGGAACACAAGGTGTGTCCGTTTCACTGCTAACACCGTGGAACCATGATGGCCGCGCGTGTCACGCTGCTGGTGCCGCCATCTTGCATTTCAGAAAATCCCATCGAAATGTGACAGAGTCACTGCGTCTGGGGCGTCCTCTGGTTGTCCAGCGCTCTGTGGCTTGAGGACCAGAAGAAAGACTCAGCTCTGGTGGTGCTTGTGTTCTGGTGTTCTTCTCTTCTCTGGTCAAACCTTTCCATTTTTCATGCAGCCGTTCAGGATGATAATAATTTGGGTTTTATGAGAGTAGAGAAGAAGCCAGGGGGGAGCACCGGGTCCCATCTTAAAATTCATGATGTGCATCACACTCAGGTTGCATTGAAATTAAGATCTTCGATTCACACTTTTAATAAACTGATATGGCATCATTTTTCTAACTGATACTTAGAGCTAAATGCTGTAAAACAGTCTGCTGCAAAATCTCTAAATGGTTTTATTAATCATGACACGTTTTCCAGCAGGAAATCCTTCCTCAGAAAGTGACTGAATTGGAACAGTGAAGATAAAAACACTGATGTTTTAGATTTGGTCTGTTGAAATGTCCCCCCAGTGCGTCCCCCAGTGCGTCCCCCAGTGTGTCCACAGTGTGTCCCCCAGTGCGTCCCCCAGTGTGTCCCTGACAAAACTAAAACTAATCAACTCATAAATCGCCCGTTCTGAAACTGTAGACTGAGAAGGAACCTTTATCTAATCTACCAAACGCTGCGATATGAAGCAGAGCACCAAGTGGTACAAAACCCCTGAGCAAGGCATCACTTTGTGTTCCTTGTCAGCCCCAAAGTGACGGAGGCGTTAAGAGCCCCAACCCACTCCAACCCAAAACACGATATGGGAAAAGCAAATGTCATCAGTTTTCCCACCGAGTGTAGCACCCCCCCCCACACACACACAGTGAGTGGGAGCTCCACCACCAAGTGTCTGGTGTCTCCGTCAGCTCATTCCTCATTGTTCCATCACACAAATCCTCTCCACAAACAAACAAGTGTTCAAACACTGACTGACCCCAGAAGAACAGTTCAAGTCCCGACCCGACAGCCGCTGTCTGGAGGTGTGTGGCCGTGGAGGTAAATTCACCCCATTTGAAAAAAGGACCAGATGCATTGTCTTGAAGGGAACTGCCAATCAGGTGATCACAAGGATCTTTGACCTTTACACCCAAATGTTCTTGTGATTCTCTTCTTGTAAAGATGAGTTTTTGTCCTGAAGTCGACCCCACAAGACGAGGTCTGCGTCCGAAGACTTAAATCAGCTTTTGTCTCAAACTCAAAGCTATAAGTTATAGTTCTTAAGACGGTGTAACCACATCAGCATGCCGTCTGGTAGAAGGGCGTCATCTTCTAACTGCTCCTGGACACAGTGATTTCACCTGCGTGTGGCACCATGACAGTAAATTCAATGACTTAGAGTTTTTCTCAGTTGTTTACACACTAACACTGGTACTTGAGACACAATGGCCACAACCTGGAACTCATGCACCAATCCCCTGAATGAATTCTGCTAAAGTGCAAGCTCATTTCCTGCTTTACACTCAGATTGCAGTTGTAAACCACACTTTTGTCAAAACACTAACCACAATTCTCCTCATTTGGCACAATATTCATGAACAAAACCTCTTGTGTTGACATGGAACACGCTGCCGTTCAAAACACTCAACGTAAACACATGTTGTAAAACGTTCAGTTATCAATCAGAGCTTTACTGGAACACAGGGGCCTCAGAGCTCCTCTGTCCTGCAGCCGTGGACGGAACAGAGGAGAGAGAGGGACGAGAGGAAGAGGAGGAAGAGCCAGAGCAAGAGCAAGAGCAAGAGCAAGGACAGCCACACTCTCTGATGAAATCTGGGCCACTTTGTTGAGGGTGTGGCCACCACGGTCCAACAGGGATGGAGGCGGGACAGAGAGAACAACCAAACTGGAGCAGGTTCACAGCAGCGTCCATCGTCTGGACTTTCCCAGATGAGAACCAATAAGAAATCTACTCCGAACACAGTGTTGTAGTACTGCATATCAATTCAGTACTCAGTGCACATCCAACATTTGGAACTTTTTTTTACAGTATTTTGGGTAAAAAATTAAACATATATTTGTTTATCTTACTGTATATTTGTGTTTTTCATATTTGAGTATAAAACCTTATAAAAATATATTACAACAGACTACTGTGGATACGTAGTAGAAGTATGAACATGCAACAGGAATAAGCCTCCTGATAAGAAGTGTTTTCCATTTATAGTCCCTGGTGACATTGAGCACATCAGTATTCAACTGCTCAGGGTTCGAGGATTATTTCTTGTTTGAAATAACATTGTTTTGATGCAGAGCTTCATTTTTCAGGAGATTTGTGGAGTTTTGTCTTTTGTGTGTGTGTGTTTTTAGATTTGTGTGCAGAGTTCTTAGAATATTAGGTATCTTTCAGAAAACGTGTTAACAATTGAGATTCTCTGGGTGTGTATGTACTGTATGTTTGATGCGCCTTTCCTGCAGTGGACGTGGTCGTGCAGACACATCTGTTATTTCCAAACCGTAAATATGATTTGATTCGTGCCAATGGAGACATGGACACTGATATCCGCACACACTATCTGTGTTGCTGTGTTGTGTGCATGGCACCACATGCTCAGTGGACCGCCACCCTTTCCAAGTGTGGACCAGGGGTGTGAAAGTCATTTTCGGTTGGGGGCCGGAGCGGACCCCACTGCGGGCCAGATACGGACTGCGGGCCAATATTGACACCCCGGATGTGGACCCGTGGTTGGTTCAGGATCTTACCTCTGAGTTGAAGGCGTCATCCTCTGCCCCCAGGCTCCCCAGGGCGCACAGCCACAGCAGGAGCAGGACCCTTCTCCACAGCGCCCACAGCCAACTGCCCCACGGGGAGCTCATGGTCCCACCGAGCTGGACCACCGAGATGGACCACAACGTCCCGGTATCTCTGGAGGTTAACAGAACCCGGAGCTCCGTGGATCCTGGAAGAACCTGGTGAGATCTTCAGTGTCTGCAGAAATGCATCCAAGCACTTCTTCTCCAGTGCAGTGTCCCTCTCTTTTTGGAGCTAGTGGTCTCTGTTATCTGGACAGGGCGCCCATGTCACTCACAGCACGGAACCCCCTTGTCTCCCTCCATCAACACCCCGGTCTCTAGTCACTGATCTCGGACATCGTGTCGGTGGTTCCACCGTAAAGCTGCTCCCCAACACGGAGCTTCAGAACATCATCCACACGCACCGCGCGTAAAGGAGCCGAAACGAACGGAACGAGAAGAGAAATAATGAAGCTGGAAAAGTTGGAAAACGTGAACGGAACCGAGCGACAAACCAGGACAAAGTTCAGAGCAGCTGAGAGAGACACCTCGTCTGGGGGTCTGGGTCGGGAGATCCGGACCTTCTTCCAGGTTCCCTCCCGGTCAGGGGTCTCTCCTGTGGTGGGTCCGTGCTGCGCTCAGCTCCGGACTGACACGCTGTTCAAGTCCGGGCTGGAGAGAGAGAAAAGGAGGAGGAGGGAGGAGAACAGGACCCTCCCCCTACTGGGAGCACGGTGAAAACCACATGGTCACTAATACACACACACACACACACACACACACACACACGCACACACACACACACACACACACACACACACACGCACACGCACGCACACACACACGCACACGCACGCACACACACACGCACGCACACACACACACACACACACACACACACACACACACACACACACACACACGCACACACACGCACGCACACACACACAAACACACACGCACGCACACACACGCACGCACACACACGCACACACACACACACACACACGCACACACACACACGCGCGCACACACACACGCACACACACACACGCACACACACACACACGCACACACACACGCGCACACACACACACGCACACACACACACACACACACGCACACACACACGCACACACACACGCACACACACACACACACACACACACACGCACACGCACACACACACGCACACACACACACACACACACACACACACACACACACACACACGCGCACACACACGCGCACACACACACACACATCTTCCAAAGTAGCTTTATTAGTT
This sequence comes from Zeus faber, assembly GCF_960531495.2. Classification (NCBI taxonomy): domain Eukaryota; kingdom Metazoa; phylum Chordata; class Actinopteri; order Zeiformes; family Zeidae; genus Zeus; species Zeus faber. The sequence goes on along the minus strand of NC_137190.1, from coordinate 1,664,769 downwards.
TATTACCCATTCTTACACAAGGTCAGTTCAAAGAGCTTCACATGAGACAAAGACATTTTCTGGAAGCAAATAAGAGTAAAAGCGTAGAAAAAAAAAAAGCTCAAAATGGACTGAAAGACATAACAAATAAAAGAGTAAAGTGGAAGTTCAATCACATTGACAGTGGTGGTGGATAACAGTGTTATGGATACGGTCTGGTGAACCCAAAATGCAGGACACAAAACGGTTTTGGGAGCAGGCGCAAGGTTTAATGTGCAGAAAGGGAACAAAGCACCAATCAGGTGGACGGGCGGGGAACTGGAACCCTGCCCAAGCGAACAGGGCAGGCAAGCAAAGTCCTTGGGGAGGGTGACAGGGGGGCCGAGCCCGGGAGCCGGACCATTCGGGGCGTCAACCCGACCCCAGGGCAGATGAGCGGGGCTGCTCCGGAGGACTGCTCCGGAGGACTGCTCCAGAGGACTGCTCCGGAGGGCTGCTCCAGAGGACTGCTCCGGAGGACTGCTCCGGAGGGCTGCTCCGGAGGACTGCTCCAGAGGCGGGGCCGTCTAGGAGGGCAGCCGAGAGGCTGTGCATCAGCAGGGGCGAGCAAAGGCTCGGGACCAGGAGCGGACCGAGTCCCGGCAGAAGTGGAAAGGAACTGGGAACTGGAACGGACCGGACCTCGGGGGAGGCGGCCGACTCCGGAAGGTGCTGAGCCTTGGCAGGGGAGGCTGACGGCTCTGGAACAGGAACAGGGTGAGCCTCAGCATGTTCGGCAAACGACTCAGGAAGGTGCTGAGCCTCGGCAGGGGAGGCTGAGATGATGAGGCTTTGGAGAAATGGGAGGCAGACAAGGGTGGGCATATAACTTCCACCTGTTGAATTGATAACATCTGGGAAAATTCAGGCAATAGCGAGTAGTCTGAGGAAAGTGGGTTCTTCCCCTACATACAACTCCTTTGTAACTCCAAAGTCCTGCCAGGAGAAGGGCAAGCAGGGCAGCGGAGGCTCTGTGGCACTGGGCAACAGAAACACGGGGGTGCTGGACCGCAGAGACTGGGGAGCTAGGCCAAGGGTGGGCTCCAGTCTCCCAACCCCGCATCTAATTGATGGGAGTGCAGGCGGGGGGCGAGCGGTCCCGGGTGCCTGAAGGGGACGTCCAGGCCGGGACGTCCAGGAAGCATGCTGGCGACCAGCAGGCCTACAGCTAGCAGGCTGGTGGGTAGCAAGTGAATCTCCAGGTTGGTCCCCGATGAGGAACCACCTGGACGCTACAAAAATCAGTTCTACTGGTTTTATGTTTGGTCAGATCGTTTGGTTAAGGATACGGTCTGGTGAACCCAAATGCAGAACACAAAATGGTTTTGGGGGTAGGTGCAAGGTTTAATGTGGAGACAGGCAAAGATTCAGGGTCCAGGGACAGACAGGGAATCGGGATCAGGAATCAGGATCGTAGACAGGACCGAGTGTTCAGGAGACACAGACACACAACGATCTGACAGAGACAGAGTGAATGGGACCCGGTTAAATACAATTGGAGTGACGAGGAAGGTGAAGACAGGTGGTGAGATTGCTGACTGGGGACAGGCGTGCAGTGGCAGGGATGTGAAACCGGAGACAGACCGAGGGAGACGGATAGAAAGCAAGAGCAGGGCAAACACACAAGTCTTCTCTGCCGGGAAACAATGGAAACACTATGGAGGAGCACATGCAGAAGGTAAATACATTGACTGTGCATGGCTGTTACTTATAAAGTGCAAAAGGTGCAAAGGTAAAACTTTTAAAAAATTGTATTTTTTATATTACCGATTACCACTTAAAGTGCAATTTAAAAACAGCTTAAACTTAAACTTAAACACACTTAAACCCAGTCGGGACATTAACATAAATCAAAATAAAAGTATAGAAATAAATGTAAACACACACACACACAAACACACAAACACACACACACAGACACAGACACACACACACACACACACACACACACACACACACACACACACAATCACATAGAAACACACAAGAATACACACACACACACACACAAACACACACAATCACACACACACACACACACACACACACACAAAACACACAAATACACACACACACACACACACACACACACACACACACACACACACACACACACACACACACACACTTGAAAAACTGTGACTGTGGCTGTTTCTCCAGTTACATCTTTCTTCAAAACCTGTCGTATGGAACAGTTGACCTGTCTTCATCTCCTAAATGTGTTTTGGAAACAGGCGTCTGCAAAAACAAGGACCAGGTCAGGAGGACCTGGAAGACCTGGAAGACCTGGGGGGGAAGCCGCTGTCACCACCAGATGAACTGATCGTCCACGAAGAGTCGGGTGGCTCCATGACTTCCTGATCTCCAGGAAGTTCCTCTGGTTGCTCTTTGTCTGTGGTGTTGGTGCTGCGGACAGACGTGGCCACAGGGTCCAGAAGGGAGCCATCCATGGATCCGGTCTCCTCGGGTCCCTCCAGGTCCCTCCAGGTCCCTCCAGGGTCTCAGGTCTTTTTGGAATGACTGCGTCTGAAAGCTCCTAAATAACCCATAATAACCCATCAATATACATTTCACAGCAGATTGTGTGTGGAGGAGCCATCGTCTCTCAGCTTCTCCCCCAATTTGTCATCATCACACGTTGAAGGTTCAGAAGGTTGAGGAGTGAAGCAAAAAAACAGCAGCTTTGAGTGAGTCAGTGCACAGAGCTCCAGGTGAGGCTGACATGAGCACCCCCACCCACCACCTCACCCTCCACCTCCACCGTGGAGCCCCTGCCGAGAGGAAGGAAACCCCCCGGGCCGTGTGTGTGTGTGTAGGGGGGGCTGGTAGCGTCGTTTTGTCGTGAAACTCAGGCACCATCACATCGAGTTTCAGTATCTAGGTGTAAACGGCAGAAGACATGAAAAGAGCCTCATGTCAGAGCATCGATCTGTGCAAAGAGACACTTTTGGTCAAGAACCTTCTTTCAAGGCAACTTAAATGAAAATATATGAACTCGTTTTTTTTCCAATAAAAAGTTCTGAAATAAGGATTTATACTGTAAATCACCTTATAGATGCTACAAACTTCTCACTGACAAAGCAGGTGTTTGAGTCAGGTGTTGTCATGACCAAAAATCCAAATCCTCCTTCTGCACTGGAGGGAGACCAACGGCTCCAATCCGTGGGCCCTTCAACACACACAGCGTTTAAAAAGGTGAGACCTCCAGGTGACGAAGACTCATTTGCAACGGAAAATATAGAAAATAGAAGATTTCACTTGGTTTTTCTATTCCATTTCTCCTGACAGTCAGATCACTTCCATTCAGTCAAACAAGCAGTGATGGAGATTCAGACTTTTTAAGGTGAACGTTCTGCCAGGCTGGGTTCTTGGTGCTCTGCTGCCTCCTACTGAAGAAGCAGCGCAACTGCAGCCACACACTGAGCTTTTTAATGTACCCCGAACCCTAAAAGTCACCAGAAGGGAGAATTTAAAGGCTTATGTTTAAAAATATTAGAAGGCCTGTGTTTCCCCTGCTCACACATTCTTCTCACCTTTTTCGAGTTTAACCAGACAATTCATTTATCACACCACCCTTAAATGCCCCCATGCCACCCTCAGATCTTCACTTTCCAACTTTTTGCTGCCCTTTATTTCATTTTCTAGAGTGGTGGGAGCAACTAGATCTGCCATGTCTGTTGACATCCTCCGTGTGCCTGTTGCAGCAGTAGTTCTACTCTCATGGATGAACAGCACAGATCACCACATCTGATCCATACGCTGCCTTCCTACACAATCTACTGAAAAGCAAAACCCAGAGGAGGAGATTGTGGATTTGTGCCACAGTCCCTGGTGAGAATGGGATGACCCACAGCAGCCACCATGCGTCTTTGCAGCGGACAGTTCATTACAAGTTATGCTCAAATAAGCACAAATCATTGACTTGTTGTATTTGTAAACATTATATCTGCAGGTAATCATTGTGATTACTGATATGGTCCGTTTTCATCGACACTGATGCGCCAAACTCAAGATTTAAATGATGCAGTGGCCTCTCCATAACCCAGCTGCGCACCAGGCGATGCAGCAACGCAGGCTGTGATTGGTCGCTTGCTTTGGGCTCCGTACGTGTTTACGACCACGTCATTTCCTCCGCATTTGACTTGGAACCGAAATTGCAAAGTTAAACTATTATTTTTAAATAACAACCATTAAAAATTCAAAGATTGAGAACTCATGGCAGAACATTCTGTTGGACCTTTCAGAATGTTAATTAGATCCAGTACTTGAAGTGGGCGGTGCCCCCCGTACGCAGTACTGGTACTTCTACATTTTACTCTTTGTCGTACAAGGACTTTTCTTGCGTACCGTAGTCTCACAAGCCGCCGGTGTCGGGTCCGTGCTCTAGTTGATCAATAATAATAATAATCAACTGGACATTTTGAAAAATATATCATATCTGGGGGCAGTGGCTCGGGAGGTAGAGCGGTAGTGGTCTAGTAATCATAAGGTTGCCGGTTCAATCCCCAGCTCCTCCTGGTAGCGTACTGATGTGTCCTTGAGCAAGACCCTTGACCCCCTTACTGCTCCCCGGGCGTGGCCACATGCTCCTTGATACATCAGCTACTAGGGTGGTAAAATGCAGAGACTGCATTCTATTACCTCAGTACTTGTACTCTGTGCAATTATAATTAGTTGAATCTAATTGTAATGAGTCGTGCACACTACTTCATTTTATTTTCATAACCCACAAGCTGCGAGCTCCGGCTCCGGGTTGCCATCACCTCATTGACTTTTTGGGATTTCTTCAGATGGCGGGCGTCCTTGTTTGCCTTTTCTATTTGGCACCTTCTCAGCGCAAACCGCTGCTTTCACTCGTCTTCTGCTCCGCCAGCTCTGTTCCATCATTGGTTACGGCTCCTGCCTGCGCTCTGCTTCAGGTGGAGCAGAAACTCCAAGTCGGCATCGGGTGGAGGCTGCAGGAAGTGATGCCGCGTTCCATGGAGACTCTGAAAACAGTGATTTGTGTGGGTCGTCCCCATGTTAACATAACATCAAATCCACCGAGTAGTTGAAAAGCTCGTGATACATGTTCAAATAAATAATAATCTGTACAAAGAGGACGGTGCGCTCCACCATGTTAGAGCAACATTTTCAAGTGTGTAGAATTTGCGGAACAGACTTGGCAGAAGTGGGATATAATATTTATAAGTATGTTTTTATTTGTGTATAATCCCATGAAAATATGAATGATTGTATTGGCGTTACCTTGGAATGACACGTTTTCATCGACATAAGGAGTTGGTACACTTCACCGAGGCCGCCATGTTGCACCACCATGTTTCTACAGCAGCCCAGAACGGACAAACACTGGATGGTGTGTGTGTGTGTGTGTGCGTGTGTGTGTGTGTGTGTGTGTGTGTGTGTGTGTGTGTGCGTGCGTGCGGGCGTGCGTAATTTTGTAATGTCAATATGTCAAACTGTATTATATATTCAGAAATGTATACTGTTCTGATGTAATCCAGCAGAAAGAAAGTTAAAATACATATATTTTTAATCATAATTGCTCTAAGTAAGTACTGTTAAAACAATTCAACAAGTTGATGTATGATGATCAAATGGAATGGAGTTGGAGACGCATGCGCAGTACGGGGCTGTATACAACTGGGATATGTGAGAGTTCTGCAGATGTAAAGCTGTTTTAAGCATCTCTGTAATGCATGTTTTATCAGGGGTATCTGGTGCCAAAAACACACACAAAAAAGGAGACCTTATCTTGAGTCTTTATTCAATGTTTGGATATTGGATTCCGTTTGTTGTGTAAAGCCCAGAAATAGGGAAACTAGTTTCTCTTCGAGGAGAATAATTAATGGAAAACAGCTCTATTTAGATTTGTTTATACTCAAATACTTAAACTGTTGAAAACTATGGGAATTAGAAAATATTATTATCTTTCGTTTTCCAGTTTCCGTTTCCGTTTTCATTTCTATATGAAATGAACGGAATTGGTACGAACACGATCTGACCTGGAGCCGCAGCAGAAAAAAGCAGCAGAAACAACATCAACTCGTTCCTTCATTCAATTCATCTTGATATAGGAAAATGACCTGATCGGCTCGGGTTCCAAAGTGTCCACACTCAGTGCGGAACACCGCTTTCAACCAATATAAAGTCAACAACGGCTGTGATGTCATCAGTGTCCAGGAGGAATGGATGACCTGAGGTTGTTAATCGAGAGTGAGAGCAAGCAACGAGACGCAGGAGCTGTTGAAGATGAAAACAATTAATCTAGAACAGGAAGTTTTTCATCCAACGTGGCATTGCACTCCACTTGTGGTGGAGTTGCCTTCATGGTTCAAGATTTGTTAAATTGATCAGGGTTTATCAATTCCCTTCTGAAAGCAAATTATTCCTTCCAGGGAAATAATGGAATGAGCTGAGTTGAATGGAGGTGAACTGTGCGGAGCTGAGTTACAATAAATTATAGTTCAAATAATTTCACAATCATCATTTAACAGCCATTTGGTGTGTGTGTGTGTGTGTGTGTGTGTGTGTGTGTGTGTGTGTGTGTGTGTGTGTGTGTGTGTGTGTGTGTGTGTGTGTGTGTGTGTGTGTGTGTGTGTGTGTGTGAAGTAGTGTTCCATTATTCTACCACAAGGGGGAGACTGAGAGCCTTGACAGTGGTGGAAGGACTCAGAGCTGTCATGCAGTAAAAACACCACAGCCACACTTTTATTTTAGTAAAAGTTCACTAAGCACTTTATCTTAAATGTATTCAGAGACTTTTTGTTTTGTTTAATTTTGATCGGAATTAGAATCATTTTACTCTACAGAGTACATGTCAATACCTGAGGAATTTGTCATGGTAAGGCCATTGCACCAAATGCCATTGGTGCATTTCTATACAGACAATTTGCAACATCAACAACACAAGTATAAATTAAATTCAATTAAATAAAATAAAATAAAATTCAATTCAATTGACAAACACACAGAAATAGCCATGAGTACAGAACATAAATGGGAAATATATGAAAATGTATATTGATATACGGTATTCATATAAATACTGTGCTGGGGTTTGCACATGCGTGGAAGCGCCAAACCGCTTCCAACAAAAAAGAATAGGTAGGCCAAAGTCCGCCTGATGAAAAGTTCACAAAATGTTGTAATAATGTGTTATATGAATGTGATCTGGTTGATGTTGAATACTTTATATACTGTACGAGTCCAGTTGAGACCTTCAACAACCTGCATTTTAAATGTATTTGTTTGAGAGAAAACAAGTACATTCACCCTCCATATTGTTATTTAGCAGGCGATACACAGACTACTAACATTAATTGCGTTAATGTGATGAAAAGCGAAGGCTGTCTGGGAAGGAGGTGTATTTAATCACTTGAATGACTTTTTAAGGTTTCTACTTGTGCTTTTATTACCTTGTTTATTTAAAACACACGAGCCTGTTTTATTCATAAGCTTTTATTACCCGCTAAAATGTTTTTACCAAATGCATTTTGCATTTGCTGTTTGCATCTGTCTGAGGTTTATTTAGATTGAATTCCATCTCTTACACACAGCTTTTCCACTCAAGACATAAATGATGCAGCTGCTGCACAACAATGGAGCAATGCCTTTTTTGATTTTGTACAACATAAATAACAAAACATTAATTCAAATAATTTCCATGGATCCTTCTGAATGTTTTCCTCCGCTTATCAGAAATAAGGGCATAGTGATGAAGAAACCCTTTCTCTCGAAGGTTCTCTTTGATTTAGAGGCGTCACTAAATATTATATTACACTATGAAATGTTATCTATATAGTCTCTATAAGACAATGTAGAATAATTGAATAATAACGGGAGCAGCTGAGAGAAAAAGAAGAAGACGACTCCAAAAACTTTGCAGTCAAACGTGTACAGATAGGGGCAGATCATAAATCAGTCAGCAAAACACATAAAAATATAGAAGCAGCGATATAGCTGAGCAATGAATAAATGCAATGTAAGTATCAATTTCGGGTCAGGGTTGCGATTATAAAAATGTCAAAAGTGTAATTGCAGTATTTGAAGTGGCAACCCATAAGATTATTTTGTTAAAAAAAAAAAAATTGAACCTTCCTTTTGGACGGCACTTTACAAGAAACAGCCATTCAGTGTGTTTGCATTATGCATGTGCTCCTCTGTTTCCCTTGTTGGTGGCGGGGTCCACCACACGCAGAAAGAGAATTGATGAATAAGCTAAAGCAGTGTAGCTATTGAGGTTTGTAAACTGTCAATACAAATGAAGATTCACAAAAAAGAACAGAAAATATCCCCATCACCTCAAGTGACTGAGAAAAAAATAAATCAATGGATCAGAAGAAGTAAAACTTTGGAGAAAAGAAAGTGACAAAGAGCGAAGACAAGGGGAAGCCTGGATGATGGGAAAGAAGTGTCAGGAGTTATCAGTGACGTCCACCCAGCATCTATTCTGATCTGTAGTGCAGATCATGTTGTTATTATGATTTTCTTTTCTCAGAAGGGACAATAAATAATAATGGCAACAGCTAAAATCACATTTAAGCCACTCAATATGATGGCGCCGTTCTATTTTAAACTAACATCCCATCAGTCCTGCTGTCGTCGTATCAGGTTCACACGGTAAAAGCATCTTCAAACGGATTAGAACGGCTCCGATGCGGGAGGAAACCGATCGGTGTGGAGCTGATCGAACACACGAAGTGAGAAGCATCTTTCCACCTTCCCTCTTTACACGACATAAATCTGATTTATAATCATGAACACAGATCTGAGCCTCGCAGGTGTACAGGTGAACAGTGCTAACACAGCTCCACATCTGCAGCTCAGCCTCCAGGCCCCGGCGCTGTGGGCGAGCAGGGTCACCGCCTGGGCCACGCGCAGTGTGGACCGCTCTCCTGGAGCTGGAGGAGCCCATGCTCATCAACGGGCAGCTCGCCGCTCACGGGCCGAGCGGCTCCGCCGTTCAACTGGGTCGCCAAGTCCCCCTGGCAGACTAGTATCGAGGACCCCCCCGTGCCAGGGCCAACCTGACAGGCTGCAAAGCCAGGAGGGCACGTACGGCTCGCTGACCGCCGGAGAGCAGCCAGACCGGAGTCTCTGCTCCAGACCCGAGAGTCCCTCACTGCTTGACTCCCACTTGGTCTAATGCTCCTAATAAAAATGTTAACAAAGGGCTATTTTAATAAACAATACATTTTCCAAAAAGAGTGATCCTATGATACATCCCTCTTTCCACCCTGCCTTCCTCGAGTCACGGTGCAGGTGTAGCAGAGTCTGGGGTGTCTACGGGCTTCAGGTGACGGGTTGGCCCATCTTACCCTACCGCTCTTCTTGCCAAGAAGATGAGATTGGACGTCCCTGACCTAGCTACAGGGAAACCATTACCGCCTGTTCCTTTACGGGAAATATAAGAGGCGATGTGATAAGTGGAGCTACTGGGGCCAGTTCTGCCCCGTGAGACCCAATCAGGGCTTTTGACTCGGCGCGGCATCAGCAGCCCCCCCGCCAGCATTTCTATGCTGACCGCAGGGAGTGTTTCTGTCTTCTGTGTTTCTGACCGCAGATGAGGTGCAAAGACTGTCTGAGTGGTGTGCCCACAACAACCTCTCTGAACTTTAATAAAACAAAGGAAATAATCATTGATTTCAGGCGACATAGAGCAGAGCTCAGTCCACTGGGAATAGGGGGAGAGGAGGTGGAGAGGGTGCCTAGTTTTAAGTTTCTGGGGGTCAACATCAGTGAGGATCTTAAATGGACTGTGAGCTCTGCTGCAGTTGTAAAAAAGGCTCAACTGAGACTTTACTTCCTCAGAACGGTGAGGAAGGCCCATCTGTCTGCAAAACCGCTGGAGTCTTTCTACCGCTGTTCTGTAGAAAGCTTAGTGACTCACTGCGTAACTGTTTGGTTTGGGAACTGTTCAGCAGCTGACAGAGCAGCTCTCCAGAGGGTGATTAAAACTGCCCAGGGTCTCATTGGTGTCCCCCTGCCCCCTGTGGAGGACGTTGACCAGTCCAGATGCTGCAGCAGGACCACCACTTGTTCACTCTGCCGCCCTCAGGAAAAGGGTAAAGGTCACTGAAGACAGGCACTGCCAGGTTCAGGAACAGTTTCTATCCAACAGCAATGGTTGAACTGAACTCTCCCCTCTGCCGACCCCCCCGTGACATCGTAACAAATCAGTGTCACTATAGAGGGAATGCCATAGCCTGTTTTCAAATCTGCCAAAAGCCACTTTATATTTATACTTGTCTTTTTATATTGTTTTAAATTGTGTAATATTGTTTTATGTTGTGGGTGTGTGTGTGGGTGCGTGGTGCGGGTTATGGGGAGGGAGGGAGAGAGTGTACATTTATGTAAATGTGAATCTACGGGTGGGTTTTGGGGAGGGAGGGAGTGTAAAAGCATGTGAATGATTGTAGTTCTTTTGAATGGACAGACACCGTGATTTTGTTGCATGTACAACATGCAATGACAATAAAGGCATTCTGATTCTGATTCTGATTCTGATTCTGATTCTAATTCTGATTCTGATTCTGATTCTGATTCTGATTCTGATTCTGATTCTGATTCTGATTCTGATTCTAATTCTGATTCTGATTCTGATTCTGATTCTGATTCTGATTCTGATTCTGGTGGAACGAGCTGCCAAAAATGACCAGAGCAGGGACCTCCCTCTCTGTCTTTAAGAAGCACTTGAAGACCCAGCTCTTCAGTAAGTACCTCCTGTCCTAACCTACAATTACTTAGCACTACCTTGCAGTATTTATTGTTACACTAATGTTGTTGTTACACTAACCTCTGTCGCAATGTAGCTTGAATGTTATTCTCCCTTGTAAGTCGCTTTGGATAAAAGCGTCTGCTAAATGACTAAATGTAAATGTAAATGATTCTGATTCTAATTCTGATTCTGATTCTGATTCTAATTCTAATTCTGATTCTGATTCTGATTCTGATTCTGATTCTAATTCTAATTCTGATTCTAATTCTAATTCTAATTCTGATTCTGATTCTGATTCTGATTCTGAGCCTACCTTTGGCAAGACAGGCACATCACCTGTCTGCTGCGGTGAGGGCTGTGGAGAATTAAGAGGAGTTTATTGGAAACGTACAACTGTTTGCGTTGCCGCATGTCGTCTGACGTTACTAAAAACAAGTTGCACTTGAACACACGGCAAAAATTACAGCCAATGGTCAAGTGGACGGATGACATGCATGTATGTTCTGAGAGGAAAGAACTCCACACCAGCAGTTGGCAGGACTCTGTACTCTGTTTGGTGTGTCGGGGCCTTGAGACAGACAGACAGACAGACTGATAAGAAGCTCCGTCAGACCAGTTAAATGAAGGTCAGTTAAATTGTTGAACTTCTTATTTATTGGTTGTTGGTGGATCCTGGAGCCATGGCCGCGTGAGGCCCCTTAAATGGGACCAATAGTACTATGCTCCTTTTTACACATGTTAATATTGGTCTTTCCGGCCATTGTGGGACATCTCAAAACCTGAACTGTTCCAAACCGACTGTTTCACTGTGTGGATTGTAGCTCTCACTGTGAATGAGCAGCCAAGCTCCTATTTCTGAGTCGATGGGGTTGGAGCTTTACTCTGGGCTCCGTTTTATTTACTCTGTAAACTTTCACTGATTCCACCTTATCAGTACACTGAAATCTGAGACGAGAAATAAGCAATCCAGTGGCTGAATGTTAACTTATTAGACCCACAGCCTCATTTAAAAGTCTGTTCCCACTTTGGTTGCCGTGCTCCAAGCTCGTGGGACACACGGACACCGCACCACCACTCTCGCCTGCAGGGATTTTTTGCTTTATGTAAACATGGGAAAATAAAATAAATACATCTACAATAAAAACATACTATTTGTTTTGGATTTGTTTGGAGAAACACACAGCGGATGGGATGGAGCAGATGACCATGT